>NC_067400.1:295454564-295756898 GCF_016432865.1 Antechinus flavipes | reverse complement strand
TCCCTCATGAACCCTGAATATGATAATTTTGTAAGGGCTTATATGTATCATCTCCCAATATAGGCAAGTCAACAGTTTAACATTATTAGTTCCTTATGATTTCTGTCTCATGTTTTTCTCTTTGTTTCTCTTGATTCTGTGTCTTTATTCCACATTTTTGACCGAGGTTTGTTCTTTCCATTAAGATTGCTTGAAAGTCCTTCATTTCATCATATATACATTATCTTCTTGTAGGATTATACTAAGATTTTTTCTGGATACATTGTTTTTTATTCTTAACCTAGAACATTTGTTTTTTAGTACATATTTCAAACTTCATTTCTTTATGATAATGGCTACTAAATCTTATGTGACTGACTCCCAAATACTTGAATTCTTTCTTTCTGTCTACTTAGGATATTTCCTGCCTTGATCCAAGAGCCTTGGATTATGGCTGTGATATTTCTGGGAGTTTTCATTGTGGAGTTTCTTTCAAGAGATGAATGGTGAATTCTTAACATTTCTACTTTTCTCTAGTCCTAAGGTATCTGGACAATTTTGTAATTTCTTAAAACATGATAATTTGACTCCTTTTTGTTTATTGCAGAATACACATTGTCTCTTCTCACTCTTTTCCCCTGAGATACTTGGTTTTTTTTAATGAGATATTTTATATTTTCTTTTATTTTTCATTTTATTTTGACTTGCTTTATTATTTCTTGTTTCATGAAGTGATTCACTCCATGTGGCCAATTCTAACTTTTAAGGAAATATTTTTTCAATAAGATTTGACAACCTTTTTAGCTGAAGATACTCTTTGTATTTTTTCTTCCATTAACTTCTCTTATTTTTCTTCTACTACTTTCAGTTGGCTTTAAAAGCATTTGGGTCTTCATAAAATCCTTGCTTTAACTATTCTAGGAATTCATGATGGAAATGTATCCCAGCTGAAATTTTAATTTGAGACTGCATGCAGTTGTTTTTAAGTCATTGATTATTTTTTTTCTGTGTTTGTTTTCTTGAATTTCCTTCTCATCACAGTATCTCTTTAGTATTGGATTCTTTTGTTGTTGTTGTTGTTTATTCATTCTTCCAAATTACTTCTTGAGTTTTGATTTTATGTTAGTTCTGGCACAAATGACTGGACTGAGCTTCTATCCTTTTATATCCTTTTGACCCTTTCACAACTCAGTTTGGGTGTCTGAAAGCTAGCAGTCATTTCAAAGTTATGTGATCCAGAATGAAGTCAGTTCACTGTTTTATTGTTATCAGCTTTTCTGGTTCCTGAGTAGATTGGAGTCTGTTTGCTTATTCTTTGATGAAAGTTACAGTAGACTGCTGTAACAGCAGTCTACTATGTGACAGTAGGTTCAGGGCACCTGAACTGCCAGCTTCCTTTTTTGTCTGGAATTTCTGGTATCACTATGCCAATGCAAATTTACATGTTGGTCTAAAAGCTAAAATTAAATCATTATTCTGCTCCTGGGATTAGAGCACCCAACTTTGTTTCTGGAACTTGCTCTTCTTCAATATGCAGGTAGGATTCCCACTTGTGACCACTAGTTCCATAATGCTCTACAGAATGATTGGATTAGTTCACAACTCTACCAAGAATATATTAGTATTTTCCCCATCTCTTCCAACATTTATTATTATAATTTCCTCTCATCTTAGTCAATCTGAGAGATATGCATTAGTACCTTAATTTGCACTTCTTTGATCAATAGTGATTTAGAGAGGGGTGGAGCCAAGAGAGTGAAGAGTAGACAGTTCTTTACATGAACTCCTTTTGGTGAGCCTCATATCAACACCAGATCAAGACTCTGAATTGATTTTGGAGTGACAGAACCTACAAATATTTGGAGTTTAACAAATTTCCAGCAGAAGATATTTTGGAAGATCTTCAGAAAAGGCTTATTTCAATCAAGTTGGGGGAGGAGTGGAGGTGACTAGGTGCAGGGGCAGTGCAAGGACACAGGACAGTGTGCATATGTCCCTGTGCCAGGGAAACTACTAGGAGACTTTTAGCCAAACATTATAACAATGTTGGCTCCTCTGTCCTGGATACACACCAGTGAATCAACAGATTAGCTGTAAAATACCCAATGCAAATAGAAAAGACAAATAGTGAGCTTCTAAACCCCAGAATAACAAGGGAGTTAGCCATACCTACCTATCATCCAAAGGACAGGGAAGCATAAAGCTACTATTACCTGTAGAGGAAGCTTGGGGCAATCTCCTCTTTGCCCTAAAAGCAAACCTCAACTTTTTAAAAAAATGAGCAAAAATGCAAAAAAAACTTTGACCAGAGATAGCTTTTACAAAGAAAGAGAACAGTCTTCAAACTCTAAGTATCCTAAAGGCAAATCATCTCCAGATTAAGCCCCAAAGGGTCATATGAGTTGGGCCCCATTTCACAAGGCTCTCCTGGAAAAATTCAAAAAGGATCTTAAAAAAGAGAGAAGAAAAATGGGGAAATGAGAACTTTGCAAGAGAGTTTGAAAAAAGAAATACAGAAATCAGCGGAAGAAAAATTCTTAAAATAGATTTTGTGAAATGGAAAAATCAAATAACTCCTTACAAAATAGATTTGAAAAAGAAACCAGTTCATTGAAAAACAGAATTTTTGGAATGGGGGAAAAATTCAAAGGACAAAACACCTCATTTAAAAGTTCAATTGGTCAGGGCAGCTAAGTGGCACAGTGGATAGAGCATCAACCCTTAAGTCAGGAGAATCTGAATTCAAATATGGTCTCAGACACTTAACACTTTCTAAATGTGTTACCCTGGGCTATCACTTAACCTCAATTGCCTCAGCAAAAAAAAAAAAAAAAAAAAAAAAAAAAGTTTAATTGGTCAGATACAAAAGAAGATTAAAAAGTTAATTGAAGAAAACAATTCACTTAATATGAGAATTGGACAAATGGAAATGAATGACTCAATAAGATTTCAAGAATCAAACAAAACCAAAACACAGAAGAAAATATAAAATATCTCATTGGATTGACTAATATCAAACATATTTAGTTTCACAGAGAAACTTGTCTCCATTATATGAATTAGATGGAAAAGGGCTCAAGAAAAGAAGAGGAGAACTGAAATAGAAGGTGAAAGGTATAAGAAAGGAAAGGGGCTGTAAAAGGGGAGGGCTGTTGGGGGAGGTGGTGGTCAGAAGCAAAATACTGTGAGGGAGGGAAAAGTGGAAAGGAAAGAGAAAAGTATAATGTGGAGAAAACAAAATGGTAAGAAATACAGAGTTAGTCAGTTTAACTGTGAATGTGAATGATATAACGTCTCCCATAAAATGGAAGCAGATAGAAGACTGGATTAAAAGCCAGAATTTGAAAATATGTTGTTTACAAGAAACACATTTAAAACAGAGTGATATATTCAGATAAAAGGTAAATGGCTGGAGCAGAATCTATCATGCTTCAGCTGAAGTAAAAAAAAAAAAAAAGTTGAGGTAGTGATCTTGATCTCAGATCAAGCAAAAGCAAAGATAGATCTAATCAAAAGAGATAAAAAAGGGAACTACTTCTTGCATTATCATAGATAATGAAACAAAATCAATACTAAACACATATGTACCAAGTGGTAAAGCATCCAGATTCCTAGAGGAGAAATTGAGAGCTTCAAGAAGAATCAGACTGGAAGAGATCAAACTTGCTTTCTAAGAACTAGATAAATCAAACTACAAAATAAATATGAAAAAGTTAAATAACTAAATATAATTCTAGAAAAGTTATGTATGATAGGCCTTTGGAGAAAATTGAATGGAAACAGGAAGGAATATCCTTTTATCTCAGCAGACTCTCTAGAAAAAATGATGGCATATTAGGGTATAAAAGCTTTAAAATGAAATGCACAAAGTCATAAGTAATAAATGCATCTTTTTCAGATCATGATGCAATAAAAAGCTAGGGGAAAATAGACTAAAAGTTAATTGGAAACTAAATAATGTAATCCTGAAGAATGAAGTGAAACAACAAATCATAAACACAATCGATAATTTCATCCAAGAGAATGACAATAATGGGACAACATACCAAAATGTATGGGATGCAGCCGAAGCAGTTCTTAGGGGAAGTTTTATATCTCTAGATACTAACTTGCATAAAATAGAGAAAGAGAAGATCAATGAATTGGGCATGAAACTAAAACAAAACAAAACAGAACAAAAACTAGAAAAAAAACAAATTAAAAGTCCCCAATTAAATATAAAATTTGATATTTTAAAAATAAAAGAGGAGATTAATAAAATTGAAAGTAAGAAAACTATTGAATTAATAAAACAACTGAGTTAATTTTATGAAAAAATAAACAAAATAGATAAAGCTTTAATTTGATTAGAAGAATTAAAGAAGAAAATTAAATTGTTAATATCAAAAATGAAAAGGGAGAACTTTTCACCAGTGAAGGAAAAATGAGCAATAATTAGGAATTATTTTGTCCAATTCTATATAAAAAAATCTGATAATCCAAGTGAAATCAAGCAATACTTACAAAGATATAGATTACCCAGATTAATAGAAAAAGGAATAAAATATTTAAATAATTCCATTTTAGAAAAAAAGAAATTGAACAAGCTATTAATTAACTCCCTAAGAACAAATCTCCAAAGTCAGATGGATCTACATATGAATTCTACAAAACATTTAAACAATTAATACAAACTATTTGAAAATATAGAGAAAGATGTAGTCCTACCAAATTCAGTTTATGACACAGACATGGTGCTGATAGCAAAACCAGGTAAGGTTAAAATAGAGAAAGAAAATTATAAACCAATTTCCCTAATGAGTATTGAGGCAAAAATCTTAAATAAAATATTAGCAAAGAGATAACAATTTATCTCCAGGATATTATGCCATGACCAAGTAGGATTTATACCAGGAATTCAGGGCTAGTTCAATATTAGGAAAAATTAATAGCAATAATTCACTATATCAATAACCTAACTAATAGAAATTGTATAATTATCTCAATTGGTACAGAACAAGCAGTTTTGACAAAATCCAACATTCATTCCTATTAAAAACACTAGAGAATATAGGAACAAATGGAGTTTTCCATAAAATAATAAAAAGCATTATTTAAAATACTAGCAAACATCACATGTAATAGGGATAAAATGGAACTATTCTCAGTAAGATCAGAGTTGAAACAAGGTTTCCCACTATCACCATTATTATTCAATATTGTATTAGAAATGTTATCTTTTGCAATGATCTAAGAAAAAGAAATTAAAGGAATTAGAGAAGAAAATGAGGAAATCAGATAATCACTTTTTGCACCTGATATGATGATATACTTAGAGAATCATATTCAACTAAAATACTACTAGAAACAATTCATAAATTTAGCATAGTTCAGGATATAAATCCAAATCCAAAAAATAATATCCAAATTAATCCAAATAATAATCCAAAATATGATGCAAAATACAAAATAAATACAAAATAAATCCATCAGCATTTTTATGTTACCAACAAAGTCCAGCAACAAGAGATACCAAGAGAAATTCCATTTAAAATAATTGTAGATAATATATTTGGAAGTCTACCTGACAAGGCAAAGCCAGGGACCATATAAATCCAATTACAAAATAAAGTCTGGTCTAATCTCTTGGAAAAGTCTCAAATGCTGGGTAGGTTGAGCTAATATAATAAAGATGACAGTACTAACTAAATTAATAAATAATTAGTACCATACCAATCAAACTCTCAAGAAATTACTTCACAGAGCTAAAAAAAAAAAATAAAATTCATCTGGAAGAACAAAAGATCAATGATTTCAGGCAATTATTGAAAAAATGCAAATGAAGATGACCTAACTGTATCAAACCTAAAATTATACTATAAAACAGCAGCTATCAAAGTCATTTGGTACTGGCTAAGAAATAGGTTGATTAATGGAATAGATTAAGTTCAAAGGACAAAATAGTCAATGACTATAGTATTCTTGTGTTTGGCAAACCTAAAGACCCAAACTTTTGGAATAAGAACTCCGTATTTGACAAAAACTGCTGGTAAAATTGGAAGAAACTAGGCTTTGACCCACATCTAACACCCTATATAAAGATAAGGTCAAAATAGATTCATGATTTAGGCATAAAGATTGATATTATAGGCAAATTAGAAAAAAAATAATAATTTATGTCTCAAATCTGTGGAGAAGGTAGGAATTTATGACCAAAAAAGAATCAGAGTATATTACTGAATTAAAAAAATGGATGATTTTGATTATATTAAATTTAAGTTTTTGTACAAACAGAACCAATGCAGAAAACACTAAAGGGAAACAATAAACTGGGAATTTTTTTTTTTTTTTACATTCAAGGGTTCTGATAAAGGCCTCATTTCTAAAACATAGAGAATTGAATCAAATGTATAAGAACTCAAGCCATTCTCCAATTGCTAAATGGTCAAAGGATATGAATACACAATTTTCAGATAAAGAAATTCAAACTATTTTTAGTCATATGAAAAGGTGTAGCAAATCACTAGTGATCAGAGAAATACAAATTAAGACAACTCTGTGGTACCATTACATACCTTTCAGGTTGGCTAAGATGATAGGAAAAGATAATGACAAATGTTGGAGAGGATATGGAAAAACTTGGACATTAATACACTATTGGTAATGTTCTGAACTGATCCAACCACTCTGGAAATCAATTTGAAACTATGCCCAAAGGGATATCAAATTGTGCATACCCTTTGGTCCAGCAGTGTCTCTACTGAGTCTAAGAGAAGTGAACAGAACTAGGAGATCATTGTTCATGGCAACAGCAAAATTATATGATGATCATTTTTGATAGACATAGCTCTTTTCAACAATGAGATGATTCAAGCCAGTTCTAATTGTCTTGTGATGAAGAGAAACATCTGTACCCAGAGAGAGAATTGTGGGTACAGCATAGTATTTTAATTTTTTTTGTTGTTGTTTGCTTGCATTTTTTTCTTTCTCATTTTTCTTTTTTGATTTGATTTTTCTTGTGTGCAGCACGATAATTGTGAAATATATACAGAAAAATTGCACATGTTTAACATGTATGAGATTACTTGCTCTCTAGGGAACAGTGGGGGAAGGATGGGAAAAATTTGGAATGCAAAATTTTGCAAGGGTGAATATTGAAAATTAACCATGCATATGTTTTAAAAATAAAATACTTTAATAAAAAGAATGAAAGTTCAAAATTGTCTTTAAATGAAATTGCAAAATAAATCATCCTAAAAAACTAATGCAACCCTTTGATCCAGCAGTGTTACTACTTGGCTTATATCCCAAAGAGATCTTAAAGGGAAAGGGTCATGTATGTGCAAAAATGTTTGTGGCAGCCCTCTTTGTAGTGGCCAGAAACTGGAAACTGAGTGGATGTCCCTCAATTGGAGGATGGCTGAATAAATTGTGGTATATAAATGTTATGGAATATTACTGTTCTGTAAGAAATGACCAGCAGGATGATTTCAGAAAGGCCTGGAGAGACTTACATGAACTGATGTTGAGTGAAATGAGCAAGACCAAGAGATCATTATATACTTCAACAATAACACTATATGATGATCAATTCTGATGGATGTGGCCATCTCCAGCAATGAGATGAACCAAATCAGTTCCAATACAGCAGTAATGAACTGAATCAGCTACATCCAATGGAAGAACTCAGGGGAATGAGTGTGAACCACTACATAGAATTCCTAATCCTTCTATTTTTGTTTGCCTGCATTTTTTATTTCCTTCAAAGGTTAATTTTATATTATTTCAAAGTATGATTCTTTTTGTGCAGCAAAATAACTATGGACATGTATACATATATTGTATTTAACATATCTAACATGCATTGGTCTACCTGCCATCTGGGAGAGGTGGGGGGGAAAGGAGGGGAAAAATTGGAATAAAAGGTTTTGCAATTGTCAATGCTATAAAATTACCGATGCATATATCTTGTAAATAAAAAGCTATAATAATAATAATAATGATAACAACTAATGAAGTATAACCTTTATCAAATTGCTTAGGATGATGGGCATAGAATTTTTAAAAGAATGTTAAAATTATTTTTACATATAATTTGGGGAAAATAAAATATTGTTTACAAAATAAAAAAAATAGCGATTTATAGCTTTTTCATATGACTAGTAATGGTTTTAAGTTCTTCATCTGAAAACTCTGTCCATATGCTTTGATTATTTATCATTTGGAGGATGGCTTATATTCTTATAAATTTGATTCAATTCTCTCTATATATTAGAAATGAGACTTTTTTCAGAATGTAGAATACTGAAACTCTTGAGTCATTGCATTGAGGTCAATTCAAGCATTTAGGGCTAATCACCGATTGGACAATACTCTATGGGCATGTGCTTGGGGAATGGCCCTTCCCACTATACTGTGCTGGCTCAATAATTGGTGTATACAGAGTAGGAGAGATTAGGGGATGGAGTAAGACTAGCCAGGTCACTCTCTGGGTGGGAGACAAAGAAGGAAGATTGAGAAGATTCTGTTTTCATACAAATCAATCCTACCCTTAAAGACCAAGAATAAAGACTAAGGACTTTTGCTTATCCTGACTCCATCTGATTCTAAGGTATCCTGAGTGCTAACATAGTCATCACATCAGAACACCTGGCTATTAATTTTTTTTTCTTGGTTTCTGCTTCCCTTGTAAGCTTCGGTGCATTGCCTTTGTTTATACAAAGCATTTTAGTTTAATATAAACAAAATTATCCATTTTTCATTTTATAGTGCTATTTAGTTATTTTATCACAAATTTCTTCCTTCTCCATAAATATGAAAAGTACATTGTTCTTTGTTCTCCAAATTTCTTATACTATCTCTCTTTATGTCTAAATACTGAAATAATGTAAACCTTATCTTATATATAGTGTGTTAGGTGTAGGATTAATGCCTAGTTTCTGCCATACTATTTTCCAATTTTCCCAGCATGTTTTGTCAAATGCTGAGTTCTTACCACAGAAATGGAAATCTTTGGGTTTGTCAAACACTAGATTACTATAGTCATCAACTATAGTGTCCTGTGATCCTTAGCTATTTCACTGATCTACTACTCTATTTTTTTGGCAATACCAAATGATTTTGATGACTGCTATTTTAAAATATAATTTTAGGTAGTGGTACAGCAAAGCTAATTTTCTTTGCATTTTTTCCAATTAATTCCCTTGAAATTCTTGACATTTTGTTCTTCCAGATGAATTTTTATTATTATTTTCTATAACTCTCTAAAGTAATTTCTTAGCAGTACAACTGGTATGGGATTGAATAAGTAGATTAATTTAGGTAGAGTTGTCATTTTTATTATATTACCTCAGCTTAACCATGAGCACTTGATATTTTTCCAGTTGGTTAGATATGATTTTATTTGTGGACAATGTTTTGTCATTGTGTTCATTTAATTCCTGGTTTTTGTCTTGGCAAGTAGAATCCCAATATTTTATATTATCAATAGTTATTTTAAATGAAATTTCTCTTTGTATCTTTTACTGCTGGACTTTGTTAACATTGAAATGCTGATAATTAATGTGGTTTTATTTTGTATCTTGCAACTTTGCTAAAGTTGTAAAATTTTTCTAGTGGTTTTTTAGCTGATTATGATTCTCTAAATATATCATCATGCCATCTGCAGAGAGTGGTAATTTGGTTTTCTCATTACCTGCTCTAATTCCTTTAATTTATTTTTCTTCTTTCATTCCTAAAGGTAACATTTCTAATACAATATTGAATAGTAATGGTGACAGTGAGCAACTTTGTTTCAGCCCTGATGTATTGGGAATGGTGCCAGTTTATTGCTATTACATATGTTGCTTGCTGATGGTTTTTGATAGATGCTACTGATCATTTTAAAGAAAACTTCATTTATTCCTGTACTTTTTAGCATTTTTAATATGAATGGGCGTTGGATTTTGCCAAATGTTTTTCTGTTTCTATTGAGATAATTATATGATTTCTGTAATTTTGGTCATTGATATAGTCAATTAGGCTAATAATTTTTCTCAGGTTGAACCAACCTTGCATTCCTGGTATAAATACTACTTGGTCATGTTGTATTATCCTGATGATAACTTATTGTTACAATATTTATCTTTGCTAGTATTTTATTTAAGATTTTTGCTTCAATCTTCATTGACAAAATTGGTCTGTAACTTTTTTCTTTGTTTTGAGCCTACCTGGTATAGGTATCAGAATAGTATCTGTGTAGTAAAAGAAATTTTATAGGATTCTTTCTTTCAGTGTTTTGCCAAATAGTTTGCATCTTATTGGAATGAATTGTTTTTTTAAATGTTTAGTAGAATTCAATTGTAATCCATCTGATCCTGGACATTTGTTCTTAGGGAGTTGATTAATAACTTGTTCAATTTCTTTTTCCAAAAGGGGAATATTTAAGTAATTTATTCCTTCCTCTATTAATCTGGCCCATCTATTTTTGTAAGTATTCATCCATTTCACTTAGATTATTAGATTTATTGTCATACAGTTGGGCTAAAGAGCTTCTAATTATTTCTCTAATTTCTTCTTCATTAGTGGTAAATTGTAATGTTTGGAC
Organism: Antechinus flavipes; assembly: GCF_016432865.1. NCBI lineage: Eukaryota > Metazoa > Chordata > Mammalia > Dasyuromorphia > Dasyuridae > Antechinus > Antechinus flavipes. The sequence continues at coordinate 295,746,355 of NC_067400.1, read as the reverse complement.
CACCTCTCTGGAGGACCTCAGGATCAGCCCAAGTCCTTGATCTTAGTGGAGAAGTGAAGGAGACAGGAGACTCAAGAGGATGGATGGTCAAAGATGAAATCCGGAGTCTTCTTTGTGTCATGTCTGTGGCTGACATAGTCCTCTATGATTGTGGCTGAGAGGCTCATTCCCAGCCTCCCAGCCCTTAAATACTTCAGTAGAATTACATCACTGTAACGACTGAGCATGTGCAACCATTACATCATCAGATAACATTAAGTATATGTTTAGAGAACTATTATCTCACACTGAGTGCTTAACTATAAGCACCTTGCTGTCTTTGATTCAAGTATAACTTTTCAGAATTCCTGTCCTCTACAGTAAATTCATCCTTTTCATTTTTGATACTAGCAATTTGATTTTCTTCTTTCCTTTTTCTAATCAAATTAACCAAAGTTTTACCTATTTTGATGGTTTTTTCATAAATCCAACTCTTAGTTTTGTTTTAGTTCAATAATTTTCTTACTTTCAATTTTATTAATCCCCCCTTTTATTTTCAAAACTTCAAACTTGGTATTTAATAGGAAGGTTTTAATTTATATATTTTTCCTAGTTTGTTGTTGTTGTTGTTGCATATCCAATTCATTGAACTTCTCTTTCTCTACTTTTTTTTTTTTTCATGTAAGCATCTAGAGATATTAAATTTCCCTAAGAACTGCTTTGGCTGCATCCATTAAATTTAGGTGTGTTGTGTCATGATTGTCATTCTTTTGGATAAAATTTTTAATTGTATCTGATATTCTCTCTATGAGCCAAATCCAATGAGATTCACATTCAAATAATGCTCACCCCTCTCTTTTCTTTCCCTCAAATTTAATAGTTTTTTTTTTTTTGCTACTTCCTATGATGTTGCTTATCCCATTTTATCTCCATTTTTCTCTTCTTTCAATGCAATGACTTTTCCATCCCTAGTTTCTTTTTATTTTACCACTGTAAAATCAAATTATCCTTACATTCTCTATACCCCTAATAAAGAGACAGTTATCAAGAATTAAAGTTACTATCTTTCCATATAGGAATGTCACCATTTTAATATTCAAAAAAGCATATTTTTTCCCTTTCTCTTTTTACCTTTCTATGCTTCTCTTGAATTCTTTATTTGAAAATCAAATTTTCTGTTAAGCTCTGGCCTTTTAATCAAAAAATAATTGAAAATTATTTCATTGAAAGTCCATTGATTTTTACTGGAAAGATAATACTTAGTTTTGCTGGATAGTTAATTCTTGGCTGCAGTCCAAGTTCCTTTGCTCTCCAGAATATTATATTTCAGACTCTTAAATTCTTTAAAGTAGAAACTGTTAGATCTTGGCTAATCCTGATTGTGGCACCTCAATATTTGAATTGTTTTTTTTTTTTATGCTTCTTGCAGTATTTTCTCCTTGATTTGATAATTCTGGAATGTGGCGATAATGTTCCTTGGATTTTAAAATTTTGGATCTTTTTCAGGGGTGATCAGAGGATTTTTTAAATGGCTATTTTACCCTCTGTTCTAGGACATCAGGGCAGTTTTCCTTGATGATTTCCTGAAAAGTGGTGTCTAGACATTTTTTTTTAATCATGGTTTTCAGGTAGTCCAATAATTCTTAAATTGTCTTTCTTGGATCTGTTTTCTAAGTCAGTTGTTTTTCCAGTGAGATACTTTAATTTTCTTCTATGTTTTTCTTTTTCTTTTTCTTTTTTTTTTTGACTGATTCTTGATGTCTCATTGAGTCATTCACTTCCATTTTTTTTCAATTCTAATTTTTAGTGAATTATTCTCTTCAGTTCACTTGTTAACTTTTTGAATTTGGCCAATTTAATTTTTAAATGGATTGTTTTTGTTCATTGAATTTTTTTTTTCAAATTCACCAATTCTATTTTTTGTCATTTGCTCTCTTTTTCCATTTCACTAATTCTTTTTTTTTTCAAGTAGTTGTTTTCTTTTTCCATTTCTTCAAATCTATTTTTTTAAGGAGTGGTTTGTTCAAAGAATTTGTTTCATTTTCCAAAATCTCCTGCAAAACTTTCATTCCCTGTTCCCATTTTCCTTCTAATTCTCATTTAATATACTTTTTGAATTCTTCCAAGACAGTCTTTTGAGTTGGAGGTCAGCTGATACTACTATTTGAGGCCTCATCTGGTGAAGTTTTGATTTCAGTGGTCTCAAGACTTGAGGTCTGTTCTTTCCTGTCTCTATAATAGCTATCCATGATCATAGTTCTTTTTGTTTTCTTTTTTACTCATTTTTAAAGGTTTAGGTCTGCTCTTAGGACAAAGGGAAGATTATCCCAAGCTTCTTCTACAGAATAGCAGGTGCTTTACACTGCACTGGAAATAGTGCAGTCAGCTTCCTTCCCATGTTGCACTGGGCATGACCAAGTCTCACTTGTTATCCTAAGGTTCACTATTTGCTTTTTGCAGTTGTGTTGTGAGATCTGCTGATCCACTGGCTTTTGAACCAGGACAGAGCAATCTATGCTGCTGTATTTTGGCTAAGAGCTTTACACTAGATTCCCCTGGAGTGTAAAGGTATCTCTGCTCTGCACCTCCCTGTGCTATGCCTGTGATAGGCCATTTCTCCCCTAATCAATTGAGAAAGACTTCTCCTGAAGTTCTTCCAAAATATCTTCTGCTGGAAATTTGTTATACTACAAATATTTGTGGGTTCTGTCATTCCAAAACCTTTTTAGAGACATGATCTGATGTTGATTGTGAGGGAAGCCAGGAAGGCAAAAGCCTATGTACTTTCTGCCATCTTGGCTCTGCCTGACTCTTACATTTCTATAAAAATTTTCCTCTGATTGAGCCCTCACTGCATTTTATATTTATTCTCTGCTATTAGATTTTATGATGTGACACTTTCCCCCCAACTTTTTTCTGTGATTAGATTTTAGGATATTCATGAATTTGTGAGTGAAGAAATTATTTTAAAAATTTTAAACTAACTTTTGGTTTTCTTTGTTATATTATGTATTTTATACTGATCTATTGCTGTGCATCTTAGTAATTAGTAGATTGTTTTGATGTTTGCCATTTTATGATAGAGTTATGCCACATTCCTTCACATTTTTCCCCACTAATTCCCTTTATATTTTTGGTCTTTTAATGTTGCAGCTGAATTTTGATTTTTTTTTTTTAGCTTTGTGTGGCAATAAATAAGTTAATTGATTTAAATGAAATTGACATTTTTATTACATTGGCTCTGCCTAACTGTGAATAATTGGTATTTTTCTAATTGTTCAGATCTAGCTTTATTAGTGTAAAAATGTTTTATAATAATTATAATTATAATTGTGTTCATTTTGTTCCTGGATTTCTCTCCATCTCATTTTATTTTGTTTATCCTTTTATTAGTCTTTCTCTCTCTTAATCCCTCCCTCTTTTATTGGGCAAGATAGATATCTATTTCCAAATGAATATGTACACAATTGCTCTTTTTGAAGCAATTTAGAAGCGATTGAGAATCAAGCCTTGCTCTACCCTTCTCTACTCTTTTCCCCTATACTACAAAGCTTTTCCTTGCATGACTCTTTTATTTGATATGATTTTCCACATTCTCCCTCTTTCTTCCCAAAACATCACTCTTTTTCATCTACTTAAAAAGAAATCTCAAATATTTATCTTCTTCCTTACCTTATCCATGTATATTCCTTTTAATTGCCCTCATATTGATGGAATTCTTAGAAGATACATATATTATCTTCCATATAAAAAGGTAAATAGTTCAACCTTTTGAATCCATAACAATTTCTTTTTTCTTCTGTTGAAGATAATATTTAGAAGTCAGTTTTCTATCCAGTTCTGGTCTTCTCATCCAGAATCCTTGAAACTCCTCTATTTTATTAAAGACATTTTACTTTCTCTAAAAAAAAAATGCTCATTTTTCTTGTATAAGTTTATTTTTGGTTGTGATTCTGTTATTTTGTTTTCTGGAATATTATATTTTAAGCCTTCCATGTCTTTAATGTAGAAGCTGTTAATTCTTGTATAATCCTGGCTGTTGCTCTATATAATCTAAATGATTTCTTTTTGACTACCTGAAGTATTTTCTCTTTGACCTGGGAGCTTTGGTATTTTGTCATAATATTTCTGAGATTTTTTTATTTTGATTTCTTTTCCAGAAGTTAATCAGTGGATTTGTTCAGTGTATTTGTTCCTTTCTGGTTTAATAATATTGTAGTAATTTTCCTTAATAATTTCTTGAGATTCTTTTCCTCAGGTATCTTTCTTTACACATATTTTTTTTCAGATAAATCAATATTTTTAAAATGTTCTTTCTTGAATCTATTTTCTAAGTTAGTTATTTTTCATTGAAATATCTCACTTTTTTTTTATTTAATGTATTTGTTTTCTGATGTCTCATGGTCTTTAGATTTCACTTGCCCAATTCTAATTTTTTAAAGATCATTTTTTTTAAGTAAGATTTTGTACTTCTTTTTTCCATTTTCCAATTTTCCATTTCCATTTCCACCTCTGATTTTTAAAGGATTATTTTCATCAATGACATTTTGTTCCTCCTTTTTCCATTTAACCCATTCTTTTCATTAAAAAAATTATTTTATACCATAATTTTGTGCCTCATTCATACCTTTTGATCCAACAGTGTTTCTACTGGGCTTATATTTCAAAGAAATCTTAAAGAAGGGAAAGGGAAATGTGCAAGAATGTTTGTGGCAGATCTTTTTGTAGTGGCCAGAAACTGAAAACTGAGTGGATGCCCATCAATTGGAGAATGGCTGAATAAATTGTGGCATATGAATATCATGGAATATTATTGTTCAGTAAGAAATGACCAGCAGGATAATTTCAGAAAGGCCTGGAGAGACTTACATGAATTGATGCCGAGTGAAATGAGCAGAACCAGGAGATCATTATATACTTCAACAACAATACTATGTGATGATGAATTCTGATGGATGTGGCCCTCTTCAACAATAAGATGAACCAAATTAGTTCCAATACAGTAGTAATGAATTGAACCAGCCACATCCAGCAAAAGAACTCTGGGAGATGACTATGAACCATTACATAGAATACCCAATCCCTATATTTTTGTCTGCCTGCATTTTTGATTTTCTTCACAGTCTAATAGTACACTATTTCAAAATCCGATTCTTTTTGTACAGCAAAATAACTGTTTGGACATGTATACTTATATTGTATTTAATTTATACTTTAACATATCTAACATGTATTGGTCAACCTGGCATCTGAGAGAGGGGATGGGAGGAAGGAGAGAGAAAATTGGAACAAAAGGTTTGGTAATTGTTAATGCTGTAAAAGTACCCATTCATATAACTTGTAAATAAAAAGCTATAATAAAAAAATAATTTTGTGCCTCTTTTACCAAGATGTTAATTATCTTTTCATAACTACCTTTTGTTTTCAATTTTCACCAACTTTTTCCACAAGAATTGTTACTTGATTTCAGTTTTTTAAAAAACATACAGCAATTCTTATTGTGTTTGTGTCCATTTCACATTTTCTTTGAGGCTTTGCTTGTAGCTCTATTTACTTATTTGTTTTCTAAATTTGTGCTTGTTCTTTCTGTCAGTGCCGTTCTTTATATAATCACTTTTTTTTTTGTTATTGTTCTTTGCTTGTTTTTCCAACCTATTTTTTAATTTGGAATTTATGTTAATATTGGGATCTGTTCCTGGAATAGTGGTGGCTCAGACACTATCTTAAACTTTAGGCTTTTTTACACTGATGTTTTCAGAGTTATTTCTGTGGATTTTAAAGTTTTTGTGCTTTTGAGGTAGTATGATTTAGGGAGAAGGGTGGTTGCTGCTTTCTGTCTGTATTCCTTTCCTTAACTAGGAAAAGCCTCTGATCTCTTGGCATTTACAGTCTATATTGCTTCTCATAATTTCTGCTTTATAACTGGAAATACTACTGTTATTTGGAGGGTCTGATTCTTAGGAGACAGAAGTGATACTCCTCTCAGGACCTTAAGTTTCTCTTGACTAACAGTATTCCTCTCCATTTTTCAACAATAAGTCAGAAGTTAGTAAAGGAAGTGGTATTGCAAAACAGTTTCTGTTCCTGAATACAGTGCTAATATAGGGGTCTTCTGTAGCTTTCTGATTATTTGCCAGTTCCCCTTACTATTTCTCACTTGAGAGTTCTCAAAGCTGCTATTGCTTCTTCTCACCATTATCTAATCCCAGTACTGGTGTTCTAAGCCCATACTTACCCCCTTCATCAAAGATCTTTGTTTACAAACGTGCATATTGTCTTGGGGAAGGAAAAAAAATATTTCTTTGTTTGCTCTGCCATCCTAGAAACAGATTTGAGGCAATGTTTTAAAGTTTTTTGGAAAGAAATATTGGAAAAGCTCAGTTGAATACTTTTTGACTCCTCCTTCTTTTCAACTATGCTTGATAAGACATTTTGAGCAACACTTCTTTTCTGCTTTGGTTTGCTTCTGTAATCCAGAACTTCTAGAAATCTACTATATCATATTGTCTATCATAGATCTATTCCAAAATTCCATTAAATATCACAAAAACAGAGATACTCCTCCACTTCATGAACATCTCCCTCAAATTGGAATGTTCTATATCTTTTCTATTTTGAATTCCTCAAATCTTAATTGTTTTACCTTTTTTGTCTAATTCCGAATCCATCCATGTAACTCTCTAATACTACAGTTTTCATCTAAGGATTAATTATTTTTTTCCTGCACTTTAATAAGTTTAATCCTTTATTTCCCCCTACTAGGCATCATTTTTCTTTAGCTAATATTGAATGTTGCAGATAAAATAATTTTACCTGGTTCTCACCCTGCCTCAAAACCCTTTAAGGACTGATGGTAGATTCCCATTACATTCTGGATCAATACCAAAATTCTTCCACTTTAAGCTGTTCATGACCTCATTTGTCTTGTTTTCTAACCCCTCTATTTTTCCCAGAATAGTTTAGTCACTGTGCTCTTAATTCAGTCACACTACATGTCCACTCTGAGATTCCCTAAAGTCATATATTTATGATATCCTTTCTTCTAGCTCACCAAACCTTCCTTCTTCTATTCAAACAATTTTGAAAATGTACCTCCTCTCAAAAGTTTTCCATGAAATATTAAGTTTAGTTTTTTTCTTAAATTACATCATTTTTGAGCAAAATGATAATGATTATCTCTCAATCACCTTTTTATCAAATGTCTTTTATACATAATTGAAAATCTTTACTTATTCACATTTTCCCATTGTTTTTTCCCCATGAATTCAGATATCCTTACTTATGTACCTATCGGTATGATTTATCTTAAATTGCAGACTTCTAAATGAAAGAGCCTTCATGCATAAATAGTGCATTAAAAGTGATGTTGATATAGCTGACTATATTTTAAAGGAATCTTTGAGTATTTTTTTTTCTATGATGAATTGTTTTTTTACATATAACATTATATCAGGAGTTAAGTAGTACTCCTCTAAAACATGTTAATGGTATTTTTATTTTTCATTTTTTGTTCATTTCTTAGGGGCAAATGGATTAAAAAATTAAGATGTTATAGAAAAAAATCAGATTTTAGATAAATGTATTTCTTGCCTTTGATGTAAAATTTACTTGATTCTTATTTCTTGAATATCAATAAAAAAATTTTTGGGGGTTAACTGTACAGCAAAACAAATAAAGTAGTTATGCTTTTACATAAACAGCATGACTATAAAAGTGCTGTCTTTCCAAATGCTATCCAAAAGGGATATTATAAGTCAATAGTGAATATTGAAGTCAAGCACAGTGAAAAAGTAGTAATGGAACAAAAATTCCAGGTAAGTAAAATGAAATGTTTGTTTGAGTTGCTCATATTTTACTTCCTTACATTCATTTTATACAAATTACAATGTTCTCAAAAAAATGTTATCAGAGCAACATTTTCTGTCACTCATTAGGAAAGATTAGGTAAAACCCATTAGCCAATATTTCTGAGTATCTCTCATCAGTCATCAATGGTGAAATCTGCTTAAAGGGACCACCTATACTTCTGTATAATACTCTTCTTTTTAAATAGTCTTTGAGGGGATAATATTCCTTAATGTAATTATTTGTACTTCATTATTTTTAGTTGATCAAATCTATTTAAATACTTATTATGTGTAAAGCATTGGACTAGGTATGGGAGAGAAACTTAAGATGGAATTTTATCTTCAAGTAACTTTTAATATATTTAGAGAGACAAACTAATGGGGAGTTACATTATCATTTTATGTTAGCCTTCTCCCATGGACATATCTACTTGGAAATTCTAGCATGGAAGTTCATCAGTATATGTAAACCCATAAACAAAAATAGGATTGTGTATTAAAGGCAGTGATACTTTCCTCTCATGCTAGAAGAGAGTGTGTCAAAAGAGGTAGAATGTATATGAGGTCATAGAAGAAAGTATTGTACTTATAATTTCAATCAAGGCAGAGAACTGATAGAGGGAACATTTGCAACATTTGAAGTTGCTGCCACCATCATGATGGAGAAGGATGATTCAGTAATGCAATTAATCCAGATGGCAGCTAGCAATGAGAAAAAAACTGTGCTTGCTGGAGTTTATTGAGAATGGGAGTGGGTACTGTCCTCTTTTCTAGTTCAGTTGTCTCTGCTACTGTAGAGAGTGAGCACTCCAAAGTTTATTTATGTTCTTTAAAATTATATTTGTAATTTCTATTTCATTAATTTGAATTCTGAATTGCTAAATTTTGATAAATTGTGGATATATCAAAGAGGAATATTGTGTGTGGTATGTGTGTGTGTGTAGAATTGCTAAAGAGAGTAAACAGATGCAAATGAAAGAGCTAGATAACACTGAATTGTCAGAATTTCATCTTGGCTGGGAACACGAGCTGTATGAAAAGCTTCTTCTTATAGTTTATAAACTTCAAAAATTGGGTCAAAGAAATGATTCTGATACTATGTCCCTAGAGAAGTTAATACTAATACCCACATTTGACTGACTGAAGGAGACTGGTCTGTAAGGTCATTCTGTTTTCTCCATTATTGCTCTTCCCATACCTGAAGAGAAATTTTTCCTGTAAAGAAATAGAAACTTGTCACAAGTGGTAGAAAGAAAAGACAAGTAGACTGAAAAATACTAATAAATCTCACATTCCAAGGACAGTGGCTAGAGTAGAGGGATTATGATTCCTAAAACTTCCTTCTTCAGTAATTCAATAACTTCTCATCCTCATATAAGCAATCCTTAAGCTTTGTTGCAGCCATTGTGGTTTATAGATTTTTAAGGAATTTTGTATCTGACATATATAAGGAAAGTGGTCTTGTTTTCCATATAAGAAACAGAAGCTTAGAAGGAACAAATATCTGGCATAAATACTACAACCTATAATTTGAGAACTGAAAGATTTCAGTGTTTTAATTCCTGATCCAGCACCATATTTACCATGTCTTATTAGCTTTCCTAAAAATAATTTAAGAATTAAATAATAATGAAGAAAATAATATAAAAAGATATCAGAAAGAAGTATGTAATATTCAAAAACAATGATCTAATTAACAATATAAGTGTATTAAGTATTTTTCTAACATAATTGAAAAGTATAGTTTGTAACAAATTCTGAACATCATCTCAAATGATGAAATTGATTATATATTAACATGTAGGTAACTACTAATTAATGATATTGACATCATTTCAGAATTAACTACAGGTATATAATCAGAGCATCAAGTAGTTAGAGCAAAGATCAAAGCCAAAAGCATATTATAAAAAAAGGATAAAGATGAAAAGACACATGCAATTACAACTGCTATGATTTGACACAACTCTGAAATATGGAAAGTGTTTTAAAGGATAATATGGATAAATGGATAAAATTTACAATAGATAAATGTAAAGATATTGATATTTATTATCAGAATTTCTTAGTGATAGAATATTTGCTGCATTGAGAAAAAAAATAGCTATCATTTATAATGTGCCAGGCACTGTGCTGAAAAAGTGCTTTGCAAATATTATCATATCTGACCTTCATGACAACCCTTGTTAGTGTTATATAATCCATTTTTACAGTTCAGAATGCTGAGACAAACAGATATCAAATGACCAAGGGTTACTTTCTGAAGTGTCTGAAGTTAGATTTGAACTCATATCTTCTTTAATCCACATCTAGTTTTCCAATCACAGTTTCATATAGGTGAGCACTTGTGAAGATCAAAAGAGTTCCAGGAACTGTATCAGTAAGCAAATATTTAATTTCTTCACCAAATTCAATAAAGAATTTGAAATATAGGATAGCAGTTATTTTTAGTATATGAGCTCATTTACAAAGTACAATAGAGAAAGAAGATAGAAACTTGTGAGGTATATCACTTATGAAACAGTGTAGGGAAAAATACACTGGCAAAGAGCTTGGTGTGAGATGCAACAAAGTCAAATGATCCCAAGAACATTTATGGATAGTACTAAAATGAACAAATGCTTTCCAGTGTTTCTCTAGTGAAATCTATTCTTAACTCTATGCTACTCTCTTCACCAATAAGAATGGAATACCAGCATTTTAATACTGCAATATTTTAAAATGTTATATAAATAAGTATAAATAGCTCTTAAGAGGACAAAGTAAAGAACCTGACCAAAATACGAAGATAATTAATTTGTCCTGCAGAGTGTCTTATTTTTTGTGTATTAGTGAAAAGAGGAGAAAAAAAAGTAACATACTTGTATTACTTTCCAATGTAAACCATAATGCAAACTAAATTTTAACAAGGACCATCAAATTCAAGAAAAGTCTGGTTTGTCCTAATACAATATTTATATATTTATTACTTTTGGTCAAATTGTGCTATTGAAGTGCTTAAAAAGTTTGTTCTCTTTTTTTGATTTTCATTGCTTCTACCAGTTTTTTTTGGTTGTTGCAATTTAGGTATTTGTATATTTATTTTCCAACATCTTATTTATTCATGTATTTATTTAAAACATTTTTTCTATTTTCCTATTTCCTCTCCGCCCTAATTAAATAATAAAAACCAAACACTTAGAAAATACATATAGTCTAATAAAACAGATTTCCATTTGGACATATCAAAAATAGACATTTCATTTTGTATTTACATCTATTACCTCTCTGGCAGGAGAAGATTAATGTATTTCACCTTTGGACCTCTCTTATCAAGGATTACCATTGCATTAATCAGATACTAAAGCTCTTCAAAATAGCTTTTTTATAATAGTTCTATCTCTCTATAAAATATTCTTGTTCTGCTCTCTTCATTCTGTATCAGTTCATAGAGTTTTTCAGTTTCACCTGAAATTATTTAATAATTTCTTATAAAGCAATAGTATTCCATTATATTCGTGTATCATAATTTGGCTAACCATTGTCAATAGGCAGTTTATATTTTAGCTATTATGCTTTGAATACATATTTTTATGCATTTTAGTCTTTTCCCTCTTTCTTTTTCCTTTTTGAGGTATAGGTCTAGCAGTGTATTTCTGGGTCAAAGTGTATTAATAGTCGAGTTAATTTTTATGATTTTTTTACTCATATTTTTTAATCATTTACTCATGAAATTGCTTTCCAGAATTGTTGGTCCAATTTCCAGCTCCACCAAAAATGTATTCGTATTCCTGTTTTCCCTCAGTCCTTCCTCCAATTATCAGTTTAGAAGTAGAATAGTTTTAGAGGTATTAAGAAATCATCTTTCTAGTTCTATCAAAACAGGGGTTATAGGAGGAACTATCATAGAAGAACACAAAGATCAGGACCATAAATATAGAGCTGTAAGAGATTTGACATACAAATTAATCTAGAAGTGTCTGCTCCAATTACAATTGCTCCTGCAATCCTCTTGAGATATGCCGTTCTCACTGTTGAACTATTGAGTACAGCTGAAACAGATTAAAACATAATTGAGAAATATTTCACAAAATAAGCAAAAATACAATAAAATATAGCTAACATTATATTAAAAAACTAACAATGCTCCACTTTCTATTTGAGTTTGACCAGTAATTTAGCTTAACTACTTTATTTTAAGAAACAGAGTAATTTGCTCATGAACAAAGTTAGTAAGTATCTGAGGCATGATTTGAACTTCTTTTTTTAATCTAAACCTCGTACTTTATCTACTCTACTTCCTCTGTGTGGCATTATTTTTCCTTAAAAAAAAATGAATGGGGAAAAATTTTTTTTCTTTGTGGTTGGCACTGGGATTACAAATATTGAGTGAGACTGTCCTACCTTCAGGAAGATTACATTTGGATAGAAGATGAATCATATAGGAGAATGTTAGCCACAAAAGAGAGTTTTAGTCTAATGAATCACAACAAATGTGAGTTTATCCATGAGGCAATCAATAGGCATGTCCTTTTTCCAAAAGTGATAGTTAATTTGATTACCATATTCAAAGCACATGATAGAAAGTGGGTAGGGTATGTGAGAAGGATGGGTGTGTTTAAAAGATTGGTTGTATAAGATTGAGTAGAAAATGGCAAGACTGCATGAATATCTGAATAAGATGTGATGTATAACCTGGTCTGATCTGATCTGGTATTTGTTTAATATAACTTCCAGGCAAATGCGCAACTCCTCAGTCACTATTCAAGACAGCTGAGCCCCTAGGTTGCAAATTCCAAAGCAAAAACTAATAATATATTAATACAATAAGCAGATATGCCTGGAGTCAGGAAAGCCTGAATTCAAATATAACCTCAGGCACTTAATAGCTATGTGTCCCTGAGAAAGACACTTAACCCTGTTTACCTCAGTTTTCTCATCTGCAAAATGATCTGGAGAAAATCTTTCCAATTTCTTTTCCAAGAAAATCCCCAAAGGATTCATGAAGCATCAGATATAACTGAAACCATCTAAATAAGAACAAGAAAATACTATTATATTAATAGAGGCATATGAGTAGCATGTTAGAAGTTCTGTGTCCTATGTCAGAAAGACCAGAGTTAAAAATCTAGCCTCAGACATTTGTTAACTGTGTGATTTTGGACATGTCACATGGTTTATTTGCTTCAGTGTTTTCAACTGTAAAATGGAGATAAAAATAGTACCTATCTCCCAGGGTTGTTGTAAGGATCAACTGAGATTACATTTGTAAGTTGCTTAGCACAGTTTCTGGCATATAGTAGAAATTATATAAGTAATCAATTATTATCACTAATTATTATTATTAATTAATATTGAAAAGTTATCTATACTTACTCATTTGTATTTTCACTTTATCTCTTTAAAATTCCTATAAGAACAGGCAAGTTTCTAAAGACAATATTCCCAATAGAGCACATTTTTATAATCATTCAATTTACTGAGTAGAGAATTCAAAATTACTTTATTGATTGTACATATACACATGTGTATATATGTGTGTATGTGACAAGATTTGATATGATAGAACAAAATATATATTCTTAAAGGTTCCATGCATATGCTAAAACATTACACATCTCCTTGACTGATGTAAATATGGAAATAATATTGATGAATGATACTTTGAAAGTGCAGTATTTAGAATCTAGGACTTTTGGTTCAAATTCAATTTCTTTATTCTATTCATATCATCCAACCTATCAAAACCTCAGATTTCTTACTCCCAAAATGAAGAGACAGCTATTAGCTCCTTTATGTACCTTCCCAGTCTGTGATCTTATGAATAATAAGTGAAGCTTTAAACAGGGAAATATAAGATTCCCAAAAGTTTTACTACTGTTATAGAGCATTTTCTTCACACAAAACCTAAAAAACATAGAAATCCCTATACTGAAGATAATGATATTTGTAAGATACTTCTGCTTGTGTATTACCCTGGGCTGATTATAGAAAAACACTACAGGGTCTATTCAATGATATCTGAGATCATTCTTAAGAGATTGACTTTACAATTCATAAAAGGATAAAACAAATAATCAAAAGATATGTGTTGGCAAGAGCATAATAGGAAGTTAGACAGGTATCCTATTGAGTTAGTCCATCAAAACAGAAGTTTTGGACAGGCATTGTGGACGAACCTTGCCCCAAAACAAGAATTTACTAGAAGAAAAACTACAATCTGAGATTTTATTCAGTGCTTTCAATAATTCCAAGATGTTCCCTGTTGAAGAGTCTACATTTTCAACACAGTATTTTTCCCATGATGTGCTCACCACAATCTCAAAATTACAGATGGCTCAAAAAGCAATGGAAAGACAAATGGTGGGTGTAAGTACATTGTAGCATTTCATCAAAGTCATCTTGTGGGCAAGAAGTTGTATAAAATATATCATCAAGGACGTGAAAAACTGGAAAGGAAGGTGAATCCTTCATGTAATGAAAGATAAAAAATACATAGCCTGAATAACATACCAATATTCTTAACATTTTGAAAGGCATAGTGGACTATATCCAATACATTCTTTTGGGGAATATCTATTGAAAGTCTTTAATAAAAGGGATAAAAATCTCACAGAATGACAGGGGATGATAGGTCAGTTATGATCTGCCTTCAGGTTTTCCTTGATTCACCAAGGAGATTGTGAATCTGTCCTATAACCAGCATATAAAATTACATAATTCTTTTTAGATTAAAGTATTATGGAAGAATAACTCAAGTGAGAGTGAAAGACTTGTGTTCTAGCTTTTGTCTGTTGCTATTGGACTTGAGCTAGTCTGTGAAATAGAATGACCTTTAAATTTTCATATAAAATAAAACATGATGAATGAGGCATCATTCATTGTCCTCTTAGATTCGAAAAAAAGTTTATAATTACATAATTCAAAGAGTTTTTTTATCTTAATTTCTGAGTAAACACCAATTGATAATGATATAAAACATTTGAATTTTAAGTTCATCTGCTTACTTCAGAATTTCTAGGTAATACTAAAACTAGTAACTCTCATGACATTGCAAACATGATGAAGTCAGGCATCCTTATTTAAACTCTGTATCCCACTCAGTATCTAACCTAGGAAGCACTTAAAAGTCTGTTGAATATATGACTATGAATAATTGTGAATGAGTGAGTGAAAGTGCATTACAAAATTAAATAAATTACAAAAGAAACTTTAAAGAAATAATTTAAATAATGAATAAGTATTGTAATGAACAGATACTGGATATTATATAATACAATAATAATGATGTAATTATTTGTTTGTAAATACAGCTTTTACTTCTGGAATATTTACTAGTAGTAAGAAACCATGGATGGTTAAGAACAGTCTTCTAGAGGTTTTGCTCATGAACCAGCTATGTAAAGAACGCATGACACAAGCTATATATTCCATTTTTCATGTTTTTCTTCTATTAGTAATAAAGTTCAGCATTTCTTTCAGAATTCCTTAATGCTCTGTAATCTGATACACTTCAATGTTAAGCCATGTGAAGCTCACCAGTTTTTTTCTGTGAGTCCACTATTTCTTAGGAGGTCAGAGCCCTTAGGGATAATGGGCTAGACTGTAACTCAGCTATACCCCTGCACATTTTATAAGAATAGAATCTCATATGATGGGTTTTATATCCCTGACTTTGAGAGCAATGTGTAGTATGCTTCAGTTCTCCAAAAATAAATTACCCAAGAATTATTTACATTGAAAAAGTGCCCTGTAGGAAGAAATATATTCTCTGTCAAGTGGCCTGGATTCAAACTAAATACTCAAATTGATGGTGCGTTCTTCAACATGACAGCTAGACAAAAATGTACAAGCAGATAGTGGAAAGTGAGGTCTCTTAAGGGGGGCCACAGAATGAAGAGTTATTTTGAGGGAGCACATCTAAAAGCCAAAACAGGAATGTGAAAGCTATAATCTCCATAATCTCTTTATCACAGCAGTAGAGTGAATGTATTTTCCACCATGCCTGCCCTGTAGAAAGTAGGGAAAATGGCTAGTTCATATTATCCAACTAAGATAAAATGTAAGGATCAGCCTTAATAGAATTCTCTTTCTCCTTACAATCTTTGTTTTTAGCTATTTCTACTTTCCTACACTATTCCTCACAAATATGAAATTATTTACCCTACATGACTTTGGCTATGTAGATATTTTGTAATTTTTCTCAATTTTCCATCACGTTTTCTGTATTTGCCAGGACATGTAGCTAAGACAAATAAAAATCTTTCTCAAAGTCAGGATTAGGATTTAATGTGACTTTTACAATTTGAAGAAGCTATTAGGTACAGAAAAAATGAGCTTCCATTAGTGAAAATGGAAGTATATAATCATATATGTACTTCAAAGAAAGAACTAGAGACAAATGAACATCATATAAAATCATGTTATAAGAGCTTACTATTTTGTTTCTCTTCTATAAGTTGCTTCCCACCCTACATCTTCCACTCAGTTGTCAAAGTGATTTTCTTAAAGCACAGGTATGAATATGTCACTTCTCCCACTCCCCTTCCTAAATAAACTCCAAAGACTCCCTATCACTTCCAGAATCAAATACAAAATCCAATGTCATTCAAACACCCTTCATAATCTGTCCTTTCTCCCCATCCACACTTTCCCTTTCTTATATCTTATGCCCATTTTCACCCATAATAATTTACTCTGAGAATTAATTGTACTGTCTTCCTTAGTATTCCATGAACAAGAATTTCTTGGTGGAAATAGTCTTCCTATTCCTTGAATTTTTACGGACTGTGCTTCATGCCTTGAAAGCTCTCTTTCCTTGTCTCTGGCTCCTTGTTTTCTTAATTATCTCCAAATTCAAACTAAAATTATATCTTTTATAGGAAGCCTTTCCCTACCCCACATTAATTCTTCCTTCCTTGATTATTTCTAATTTATCCTTTATATAGCTTATTTGAATAGTGATTCTGTTGCCTACCTCTTTAGGGGAGCTCCTTGAGAGAATGGATTGTCTTTTGTCTTTCTTTGTCTTTCTAGTAATTAGCACAGTGCCTGGCATATATTTGACATTTAATAAATGTTTATTGATTGATTATGTCAATGAAGGACTAAGAGGTTTGAACACCATGTCAATGACTTGACCCTTTACAGAGCTGCTATATTGGTTCTATGAAGGAAATTTAGAAGCTTAATGCAGAGCAATGACAAGGTCATATTCCCAACATTTTCAACATTTATTTTACCTTCAGTCAAGGTTCATTCTGGATTATGATTCTCTAGAAAGAATTACAAATTCATAAAGGCTTCAGAGAGAAAAAACAATGGTTCTTTGAAAGTCAGAAAAAATGTCATAAAAAATTAAAAAATGAGAAGGGCTTAAAGTAAATGAACAAACCTTAAAATATATAAAAGTGTTTGTGTAGATTAGAATATGATAACTAGAAAAATTATGAGTAAAGACAGAAAGATATAAAGGGAGATGTTTTTCTATTTCCTCTCTATTGTGTTTGCTCAGATAAGACAAAGAGAATCCTAGAATATGATCATTGCTTCAGTAAAGTTATTTTCATTTTTTTTACAGTGTATATTCTCCTATTTTGTGATACACATGCTTGGTTGTTGGCAGAAGTTGGCCTTTTTCATACATATACATATATTATACACATATTTACATGTTCCTATTTCATAGCTCCAAATTGGTAAACTATATAGACCTCAAATATTTATAAAATATAAATAGAACCCAACATTAACTGTTTAAATGAGATTTAATTTTTAAAATACTCACATAAAACATACATAGAACAATTTCAATGAAAAAAGTGATAGTGAACATTTAGCAACTTTATATTGAATGGGAAGAACACAGGATACCATGTGCACCTGTGGTGACTTGAAACATACTTTCATTCATTTAATTTTGATTTATAAATATTTTGGTAGTTGCTTGTTCTCATAGTTCTTTTATATATCTCTAGAGTAAAAGATTCATGATTGTAATTGGCCATCAGAGGATTTAATCACTTAGTTAAGGTCATTTTTTTCAGCTAAAACTACTGCAGTTTGATCTGTTTTCTTAGAAACTGTGATGAAATGTGTGTGTTCTTAATAGTATATTTTATTTCCACATGCCAATCTTTTCCCATTTAACTATATTTAAAAGATAGGTTTAACTATGTAGTAGTTTCATGCTGGAAAGTTTCCAGCCTATGTAATTGAACCTTGGCTTTAGTCATACAATTTATTCAGCTTTTTCAACAACATTTTTTCTTATAAAATCCCTGAATCACTAAGAGTTGAACTGTGGAGGACACTTCTAAGTTAAAAATAATAAGTATTACTTCAGTCAACTTGGCTTCTCCCATTCACTAACCACTGTTTTCTAAAATATTGTCTAATAAGATATACATTTTTAGAGATGTGAACTTTTAAATTTTATACATTTGATCAACAATTTACATGGGCATTGTCACAGATTACAACAATTAGAGACATTTTTATACAACTTGCCTTTTATCTATTTTTAATATAATTGAGGTGAAAATTTTGCTCCCTTGGAATATAAGCTTTCTGAGGGCAAAGACGGTTTCACTTTTGTCTTTCTATCCCCAGTGTCTAACAAAAGACCTTGAATATAGTACGTGCTGAGTAAGTATTTGTCTTTGTAATAACCTTATGAATAATTAAGACATTGCTATGGGAAAAGCTAGCGAATTTGTTGTATTGGTCCATAATCCAAAGATTGAGTGTGTTCTGATTCTAGCTATAATAGATAAAATTGACCTAGACTCTTAAGTGTCTGAACATCAGTTTCTCTAGCTATAAAACATCTGTAACAATAGAAACAAAATTACATAGGTTGCATTGACTAATAAGTCAGATTCTACTCAATGTTGTGTTAATGAAAATGACAATAATATGATTTTGATTTTCCAAAAATTTCACAAAATAGCATTATTAATAATGTAGCCGACACATATTCAAAGTGTCTGATGGTCATTACATTTTTATTTGCAATTTTACACATAAAATGACTGTTTTGTGACAGTGTCTGATTAGCTGGTCAGAATCCTGACTGTGAGCTTAATCAAGTATACCTACTGCAATCAAAATATATTTGCTGAGAATTATCTGACAAATAATCATTAAAGGTGGGAGTGCATAGTGGAAAAGGAACTGAAAAAAAAATAGAAGCTATTTCCCACTCATTTGAGATACTCCAGACTTCAGGAGCCTGATGGATCCTAACATTCATAGTGGTGTTTAGGAAATAGCATTTGCAGGTCTCAGTTGGCAATCATGAAAACGTGAAAAAGTTCTAACTACAGCTCTGTGTTTCTGACAGCTTCTTCCCCTCTCTGGTTGCCATAGCATCCAAACCTTGATGTGCCTGAGTGCTTAGCCTTGCCATTCATTGCCTTGGGATGAGTGGTTATTGCACAGGGCATGGTAGGGAGGAGGTTAAAATTCCAGCCTATGCAGCCATATGCCCCTGCTGATCCACTAACAAGAGTTAGTGGATCAGCAGGGATGCCATGGTGGAGTGCTGATGAGCCTAATTGGCTGCAGATGCCTGATTCCCTGGAAGCAAGTGAGAGAAACAAGAACCAAGGAATGAAGTGAAAGGACTGAGACAGTGGCATATATCTCTGCTATGTGCAGACTGGAGTAAATTAAAGCACTTTCCCCCTAAGGTCTAGAGTAAAGGAGAACGTTATTCCATTACTCCATGTCTTGGGAATCTTTTTATGTAGAGTTAACTTTCTCCCCTAAAATCAGTGAACATTGGACTAGAAAGGTTCTTCAGTGTCTGTCAGTCCTCTAGGATTCAGTGATCCTATTTTCAAGTTTGACTGAAGCTTGTAGCAGGATACAGAGTGGCCTTTTTGTTTTGTTTCTGACAGGTTTTCTTCATATACATATTTTGGTTCTCAGTACTCTAATTTGGAAGTTATAGGGGTAGCTGAAACATTATATGTATCTCAGTTCATGGAGACTTTTTGAGTGACACTAGCTAGTTGAAGGTCCAGGGATCTTTATGTTGTCACTTGGAGTACTGTGTTTTCTGAAGGGTAGTTGAAACATGTGTAAATTCCTTCCTTCAGTCAATCTTCAATACAACCCGCTGAGCTAACTATGAGGCAATTTATTGTGAAAGGAACTAAGCAACTTAGTTACATTCAGAAGATGACAAAATATTGAAATGCTCAGCATTAGAAGCTTTGTTGTATTTTGTTTCTGAAGTGGCAGGAAGGTAAAAGTTACTAGGCTGGAAGTTTAGCATCTAAAACTTTAGCCTCCAAAATAAATGTACTCACCATGCAAGGTGATATCTAATCTTAAGTATTTCTATATCTATATATGTATATGTATGTGTAGAAGTCATCTCTCCATCTGTCTCTATGTCAGAGTTTCTTCACAACCTTTTTATGTCATAAACCTCTTTGACATTTTTGAAAAGCCCTTGGAACTCTTTTTAAATGCATAAAATTAGAAATATAACATATTAAAGGAAGCCAATTATATTGAAATGTAGTTATAAAAACATTTTTTAAAGAGTTCATGAACCTGAGGTGAAGAGCCCCTTTGTGACATGTATAAAGAAAAGAGAGCCTTCCAGGAAAGTTTTGCTGTAGTCATTGTCTTGGAATCCTTCAAGTCAGAAACTTTTCCTTAGCGTGTGACTCAACTCTCTTGTTGGCAATCAACCACTTGAACCTCATTCCATGCAAAGATCTGGGGGTTCGGACCTTGAATTAGGCTTTGTTAATTTAAAGGGAATCGATATGGTTACAAAAAAACATAGAGACAACTGAAGCTTTCATGAAAAGCAAATATGTCACTTACAATGGCATTTGAATGAGTTAATGATAAATGAATCGGAATTACAGATGGATCACTTTCCCCCTCTAACATCTATTTTTTTTTTTTTGAAATGTTAAGCCAAAGAATTGGTAAGAAGCTTGGATGTTGCTTTATTCATTCAAATGTATAAAATACGCTTTTTGAAATGTTTTAAAGAAAATCTAATGCCACCATTTCTAATAAGCTGTTTTTTTTTTTTTTTTTTTTTTTGGGGGGGGGGGAAGTTAGTTGAGCTATCAGGATTTAAAAAGCAGCTGCTATGCTTTTCTTAAGCATCTTCAGTCTGAACTCATTATTATAGCTTATTATAAAATGACTGGGATGAAAGCAGCAATCTGGCTTGTGAAGAAGCTCCCATCCCCTGTAATCATTCTATGAAATTTAAACCTTAGAGAAGAGCTAATGTGTTAAAACACTGACAGTGCTCATGAGTAATGGCATGTACACTAACATTTGAAAGCTGGCAATTCTATCCTTTATGGAGGATATCCTAGTATAGAATGGGCTAAAACTTTCATTCTTTACCTCTGTGATGCTGTACTATACTGATCATTAATGATTCAATGCTTTAACATTAAGGACATATCATGTACAGAGAAATACTGTTCTAAGCACTGGCAATAAAAAAAATATGAAATGGGATTTAGTTCTTGAGTTTAAGAAGTTTATAGTCTAGCCAAAAAGATAAGACATGTACATGAGTAACTATAAAATTAGTTCAAATACAAAAAAAGAGTATAGGGAATTAAAAAAAATAAATGGAGAAAATTTATGGATGAATTATCATTACTGGGGTAGAAAATTAGGAAAACATTTAACTAATCAATGATACTTGAATCAGTTCTTGGAGGATGAAAAGAATTTCAATTGGCAGAGCTGTGAAGGGGATCCATTCCAAGACATGCTCATACAAATTCATGAATATTAGAGAGGGCAGGATAAAATCAAAGGAGAGCTAATAATTAAGACTGACCACAAATTGAAGTGAAAGAACTATCTAAAATAAGATTACTTATATAGGTCAGCAAAAGATAATGGAGAACTTTTTACTCTAGAATTAGCAATGTGGTATTATCTAAGAAGAAAAGTAGTACCAGACTTTGGTTCAGACAGTGTTATCAGTTTTTAATACTATCCTAGGTAAATTGGCAGACTGTAAAATTTTCAATGTTCTCTTTTTATTGAATAAAGAAAATTTCAAAAATGACTTTCATTCTATGAATGACTCACTAAACATTTAAAATATATATATTAATTTGGAAATTCAAGAAAAAAATTATTTTTTTCTTCTTGTGGTGTATGCTTAGATGTTATAACTGAAGATAACCAATTATTTCAAGTAAGCTACCCTGATATTATTCCATTCTTTCATTCCTCTTTAAAATGATTAGCATGGTAAAGAATCATTGTTGAAGGCATTTCATATGTCAACAAAAATAATGAGAAAAAAAATTAAAAACTATCTTTTCAGCCCTCTCCCCTCCCCCAATTAAGTATACTATTTTTTTTTTTATCAATGCTTAATAAAAACACTTATTACTGTACCAAGTGCTTAACAAATATTTTATTTTACCCTCACAACAAGTCTGGGTGACTGATGCCATTATTATTTGTATTTTGTATTTAAAGAAATTGTGGAAGAAAGAAGTTTAGATAAATATCTGGATACTTATTGATAATGAATGTTCAAGATCACATTTGAACTCAGCATTTTTTGACTCACAATGTCCACCATGCCAGCCAGTCTCAAATGATTTGAATTCAAATGGACAAAACAGTTGAAAGCTCTAAAAATCACTATCTCATCTAAAAACCAATGTTGTACTCTGTCTCTGAAGTCCTTTTTAGTTGTAAACCTATGATTCTGGGATTTTATTACCAGTTTTAGTTAGTGAGCCTCACAATGTTTAACTAGGTTGCATACAACAGATCAAGTCCATCAGTCCCATGATTGAAAACTTTCCCAGCTTAATAAAACCTTAACTAGGACCTAGTATAGCCACTAGGGACATGAGATGACCTTTATAGCACAATGAGACATTCAAGTAATCTTTTAATAAATGAAGTTTTGAATAGCACCAAATAATTAAATTTATAGCTTGGATCTTGTTTAGCGTGGTGATCCCCCTGAAATGGTTATGTATTTGAACTTGCATTATTGGAGTTACAATTATGTTAACTAAGGTAATTGCTTCTTTATTATTGTTCAGTCCTTTTAGTTGTGTCAAACTTTTCAGGAACCATTTGGGATTTTTTTAGTAAAGATACTGGAATAGTTTTCCATGTTCTTCTCTAACTCATTTTATAGATGAAGAAACTGAAGCAAACAGGGTTAAATGATGTGCCCAAGGTCACATAGCTAGTTAATATTTGAGGCCAAAATTCAAGTCACAAAAATTAATCTTTCTCTATCCACTCTACACCTATCATTTCACCATATTCTTATTCATGCTAGTTGAGACCCAGTTTTATTGAATAGCGATTTGGTGAATTAAATTGGTGGGGGAAATTAATACAATTCTCTTTTTAAAATATATTAAATTTTTGTAGACAAACTGAAAATCTCTTGATTTTATAGGAATATAGATTTAGCTGATTTCAGAGAAATTGTTGCTCTGTTCTGGTAAATGAAGCTTCTCATTGAGAACTCCTTATGCTAATGAAATCATAGACCCAGTCAAAAACATAACAAAATAGCTCCCCCTCAAAAAAACAGCCCTTTAATTTTAAAAATTAACATTTTGGGGAAAAAGATAATAATAGAGGAGGGGGATGGACCATTTTATTGATGAAATTATGAAAATTGCCACTTCAAAATCTAATTTTTCAAGTATTTTTTAAAAGGAGTGCTGAAACTAAATAATTAATAACTCAATATTTTCACATACTATAAATGAGTAAAAGGTACTACTTTTATGACTATCTGAATACAGACTAAGCATAAGGTAGTAGACTGACAGTTGTCTTCAGTGTTAGAAAGACTTGGACTTTTATTGAAGAACAGGTAGGTGGCACTATACATAGTATACCTGGCCTGGAATTAGGGTAGACTTGAATGCAAATCTACTCTCACACTTACTAGATGTATGTCTCTGGGAATGTCATTTAGCCTTTATCTGCCTCAGTTTCCTCAATTGTAAAATAGGAATAATAATAGCACCTATCTCCCAGAATTGTGAATATCAAATGGGATGTGGGAATATATTTAGCACAGTGCATAATACATTGTGAGCCACTTTATGAATAGCTAAATTCTGCCTCTGACATGTCTTGGCCATACGATCCTAGGCAAGTAACTTAAATTGTTAATGTTCCAGGTACCTAGGATTATATAATAAATTGTAGAGCAATGTTAGGTAAAGGGAGTATCCTTCATGAGAGTTCCAAAGCATAAATAAAATTACAAATCTATTCCTTTTCCAGTCCTCCTTATCAATGCTAAAGTTTCTCCTCTGAGATTATTTCCAATTTGCCCTATTTAATGTAACTGTTTGTATGTTGTCTCTTCCCTTTGATTGTGAATCCCTTGAAGACAGAGACTGTCTTTTGCCTTTATTTGCATGTTCAATACTTAAAATAATGCCTGATTCATGGCAAATGTGTAATAAATGATATTAAATTCACTAGCACTCAAAATATTTATATAACAAATAAAAACACTTAAATATGAAGGATTATATAATAAAAGTAAAACAATCCCACTCAAAAAACAAACACGATTGAAAACCACTAGGATTATGTAGTGATTTAAATGTCGCAAAGTATTTTATTTCTTTTTTCATTGACATATTGTGACATAATTGCTATTATTGTCCATTTTATAGATGAAGAAACTGAGGCAAATAGAAGTAAACTATCTAGACCAAAGTCACAAATTAGAAAGCATCTGAGATTATATTTGAACTCTGTTTCCTTTACTCCAGGTTCAGAGTTTTATCCACTGTGCCACTTAACTGCCTCACTTTTTAGAACTTTTACAAAATATTCCAGGATTCAATATTTTTTCCTGCCAAGGCTTTCTTGTACTAGGGGCAAATTACCCCATTTCATATCCAACCCTTCAGTTTCCAGTGTCTTTGTTTTCCCTTTTGTACCACAATGTACCAAACTGTGATAATAATGCTATTTACCTTTCAGAAAGGTGTTAGGCCTAACCAGAGAGTCATTTAGAAAACTGTCCTTCATAACTATAGAGTATAGACATAATCCATATTCAATTGCTGCCAAACTGCATGATACAATAATATATGCACCTATCAGCAGAATCTAGTAATTCACAGTAATTGTAAAATTCTCCCCGAGCATACCTATCTCCCCTCCTAAGGGGAATAAAGCATGAAGAATAAAGCTCTATTGAAGAAACAATAGGTTACAAGAAAAGTTTGAGAACCTGGCCCACTCTGTATTTTTTACAGATGCTTTACATGTTAAAAATACATTTTAATGTACAGTACTTTATGTGCCATAGGGATGAGTTAACATTCCTATGGCAACACGAACTTTTCCATTGACTCTGCCAATTTGTGTGCTTAAATTCACAATTCTAATGTCATAACATGTTTAGTGCAGTGCTTGTTTAACTTCAGAGCACTTTAGAAATATTAATTATTGGATATTCAGGAAACTTGTCTGAGACAGGGCCTCACCATTCAGCTTTTCATTCCCAATAGAGAGAAAAGTGCCCCAATCATTAAATCCTTGGTGATTAAATAATATAAAAGTGTAAGATGTAGAAAGAGCAAAAGTCAATTTTTCTAGACTCATGTTTGACAATGAAAGCTATAATTTAAAAAGGCAGCTGAAAACAATTGCTTTGAGTCTTATTCCACATCTCATTAAGTAATGCATTGTTTTACATTCTAGTTTTGTGGATGTAAGATGTGCTTCCCACCCTCAACATGCCGAATCTTCTATTTCC
Source organism: Antechinus flavipes (assembly GCF_016432865.1). Taxonomy (NCBI): domain Eukaryota; kingdom Metazoa; phylum Chordata; class Mammalia; order Dasyuromorphia; family Dasyuridae; genus Antechinus; species Antechinus flavipes. The sequence continues at coordinate 295,720,768 of NC_067400.1, read as the reverse complement.
AATCACTTGCAATCAATACTTTCATTTTAACAAGTAAATTAAAATTACACAACATATATTACATAATATAGCCATTATGTGAATCAGAGAAATAATGGATAAAAAGCTGCTTTTGAGGCTGTATGCCCTAAGACAAGTAGTTTAATCTCGGTGCTTTAGCACAATGACATCAAACTTAAATAGAAAATATACATAAGCATCTCTATGGATTGCACAGACTTAGAACATGAAAAATTACCAACAACTGTGCTTTTATTGTATTAAATAATTCACAATTATATTTCAGTTTTTTTCAGGTTTTACATAATAGTATTGTAGGCCCATGTGTTTGATACCTTGGCTCTAAAATGCTTTCTAAGGCTCTAAAAATTGTGCATATTTCTTATCCTTTCTACTGGGGAGGATGAGTTTTGGGGATCTCTTGAATTCAGGAGTTTTATGCTGCAGTAGCTCCAACACTGATTGGGTTTCTACAATGTCTTGTATTTATATAGATAACTTTGTGGAGCAAATAGGGAAATGTGGGAGTAGAGATGAAGGGATAGGTTGCCTGTGGAGGGCCTGAAAGCCCAGTTTGGAAACTGAAAAGATCAAAACTTTGATCAGTAGTGCTATTGGGTTCATAAACAGTTTCCACTTTAAGCCTGGGCACATAGTTCCCCCTTTCTTAAAAAAACAAAATGAGATTTTAAAAAAGCCATATAATTTACAGAGAAGTGTAAAGGGCTGAAACTCTTGAGTCGATGCGCTGAGGTTGGACCCACAAGTACTTATGGCTAATTACCTATTGGACAATACTCTATAAACATATGCTTGGATAATGGCCTTTCCCACTATCCTGATCTGGTTCGATAATTGATGTATACAGAGAATTGTAGAAAGGACTAAGGGGTGGAGTAAGACTAGCTAGGGTCACTTCTGGGTGGGAGATGAAGAAGGAAGGTCATGGAGATTCTGCTTCCATCCAATTCAATCCTATCTCTAAAGACCAAAAATAAAAACCAAGGACTTTTGCTTATCTTGACTCCGACTGATTCTAAGGTATCCAGGGTGCTAAAATGGTCATCACAGAGAGAAGGTGGCAACATGCATAGATAATGAGTGTTTTCAATATCAATGAAATTACAAATCTAGACTCTATAACTACTGTATTCATTATAAATCATTACTAACAAAATTAGTAATAGCCAAATATAGTTTGCTATACTAATTAATTCATATTAAGAAGATTGCATGGATTTGGAACTATGCCCAAAGGGCTCTCAATATGAAAGCCTATGATCTAGCAGAGTCTGTACTGGGTCTGAATCCCAAAGAGATCATAAAAAAAGGGAAAAGGACCTACATAGGCAAAAATCTTTGTAGCAGCTCTTTTAATAGAGACTAGGAATTAGAAACTGAGTGGATGCCCATCACTTAGGGAATGACTGAAGAAGTAACGGTATATAAATGTTAAGGAATAATATTGTTCTATAAGAAACAATCAGGATAGTTTCAGAAAGGCCTGGAGAGACTTACATTAACTGATGCTAAATGGAGTGAGTAGAACAAAGAGAACATTGTACACAGCAACGAGATTATGTGATAATCAATTCTGATGGAGGAGGCTTTTTTCAACAATTATCAATTCAACAAGCCAATTCCAAAATAATTCTGATGAAAAGTGCCATCCACATGAAGATAGATAACTATGGAAACTGAATGTGTATCAAATCATAATATTTTCACCTTTTTTGTTGTTTGCTTGTTTTTTTCCTTCTTGTGTTATTTTTCCTTTTGATCTGATTTTTCTTGTGCAGCATGATAAATATAGAATATGTATAGAAGAATTATACATGTTTAACATATGTTAGATTACTTTCTGTCTGGGGAGGGCTGGGGAAGTGAGGGAAAAATTTTGAAACACAAGGATTCACAAGGATGAATGTATACATTTGCACGTATTTTGAAAATAAAGAAAATTCTTTAAAAATTAAACAAATACAACATAGAGAATTTAAAACAAATAAAAAAGATTGCTTATTCTACATAGCCACCAAATAATATTTCTAAAGCACAAGACTGACCATGTGACTATGTTTCTCAAGTATCTTTTTCAGTTCCCTAATGCCTCTAGAATAAAATACAAACTCCTCAGCTTTTCAGTTAAAATATTTTTCAATCTAATGACATTGACAAAGATGGAAGAATAGGAGAAATCAGTACTTCTCAAATTTCTTCCCCAAGTACTCCAGCAAAGACTGAATAAGAGCACCAGATAGCATAGAACATGAAAAATACAAAGCAAAACAAGAATAAGAATGCCATTTTTCTAGCCCAAGATGATCAATTTAGCCCATGGGTAAGTTAATAGGTTAGGGGCTATAACTAACAGTGGATAAGTAGCACTGTTGCTCTGACTTTGGAACAGAATCATAATTTAGCTCTTAATTCTGGAATGGGATCTAAAGCTGGGCAACAAAGACTAAACTTGTGAGTTTCAGACTAAAGAATAGGAATGGGTCCACAGATTTGAATTTTGAGGTCTTTCAGCTATTAAACAGAGTCTGGGGTCAACAATTATCCACTGGAGTTTCAAACAGGGGCAAGCTTATAATGGTATTTCTGTAAGGATCTTTCTGTTAAGGGCCTCAGAAATCTCCCAACCTTGCTAAATGAAGAAACTGGGAAAGCCCAAATCCCCTGAGTTATCCAGATGGAAAGAGGCCTACAGTTAAAACTGAAAGTCCCATTTTCTGATGGTGCTGATTCTGAATTTCAACTAGGCCCCAATTCTTCAGGTATTCCTCCCACTCATCTAATGATATAAATCAGCTTCAGTGCAGGAATTGTGAACTGCATAATAGATCTAGCTTCTGCTTTCTCCTTCTAGAGTCTGCTTCTGCTTAACCCAAGTAAGAACCCAATAAAATTTTGTTACTTAATCTATCTGAAACCCCAGAAAAAATCACTTATTTCCATTCTCCTCGATTGCACTTTTATTATGAAGATTTTCTTTCAATACAACTGGCTTACTTTACTTTATCTCTACTGACTCCCTTCTTAGGCTATGTTCTGTCTGGTGATTTAGTCCCATCTTCTACTGAACTCCCAAATTCTGAAACTCATTCAAATTATGTGAAGACAATTTCCAAAATGTATCCTAATATTCTCTCCAGCATTATGTAGAACCTCAATTTAACAAAAAGTCCAAATTTAGAAAATAAGACTAGAAGAAGAAATAAGCATTTAAATTCTTTCAAAGTGTGGTGAGAAGTAAGCATTCACTTCACATTAATATCATTCATATAGAATACATTACAGTGAAGGGATATCAGTGCTACCTAGATCAACTCTCTGTTTTTATGAATATAGAAACTGAGGCTCAAATAGTCTGGAACTTACCTTTTCCACTATACTGTTGCTCCTCAGTTTCCTCCTCTATATGTAAAGGCAAGGTCCAATTGATCAAATAACCTATTCCACTTAAAGTAAATGAAAACGCACTGACCTTGACAAACTTTTCAAATGAGAACATCAATCATAGGTGTAATCAGTGTCTAGAAATCCCTATTAAATCTATCAATCATAGACCTAAGTCTAAATGTGATAAGCCTTTGATTAATTTAAGCATCCTTAATCAATTTAGAAATCTCTAAAAGGCATTGGATAAAAAAATTGATTCCAAGAAGAATCTGTTGATTTGATGTAAAAGACCTTTCCAATTCAGATTCAAGATGTTTAAGTGGATTATATATTGTTTTCCTCTAAGCTATTTATTGTCATTTGCCTCTAAAATTAAAAATGCATATTTTAATATATGATATATATATATATATATATATATGATATATAAAATGCGTAAAAGTACATATTGAAAATCTATGGTGTAAATCTATGTACAAAATGTTAAGATAAATACCCAAGAAAAAAATTAGGTCTCTGCCTTCCTGGAGAATACAATCTAGAGGAAAATAAAATACCATGAGAGAGGATCGTAATATGTAATATAATATGATAAATGAATAGGACAGATACAAACAATTTTTATGGGAGGTTAGTGAGATAGGCAAGGAAATGATAAATTTACAGTATTTTAAAGAAATTATGATTTTGCTGATATGAGTATTTTCTTTATCAATATAATACCAAGACATTTCTGTTCTCACATCTGAAAAGACGTAATGTTTATATATTTTAATTCCTCAAAGTGGAATCAGTTTTTCTCTCTCTTTCTTTTTCTGTCTGTCGCTTTCTGTCTCTGTCTCTCATGTGTGCTCTTTTCCTCCTTCTCTCTCCTTCTGTCCCTCCCTCCTTCTCTCTTCTTCTCCAAATATCTGCATTTATCTTGATTTATTAAGTTGTCTATTAAACTATCTATCTATCTATCTATGAAGAGAATAATGCAGTCTATAAGATCATTTGTTTGCTTCACCATATGGCCAATACACTTTTTTTATTCATTTATTTATTTTTAAAATTTTCCTGATCAACATACAATGAAGCCAAAAGATTCTTGAGCTATATGACTAAATCTTGATGAATCAAGCTCTTTTCTGATTTACACAAATTCATCATCTGAGTATTGTCCAAGTTCACCTGCATACCACACAATTGATAGTTAGCATCATCCATCAGATCTTCTCTGCTTCTAGAGCATAGGTAGTTGGTGAAAAAATGAAAACACTAAATTTATGCACATTGTACAATAAGACTAGGGAATGTAGCATATTTATTATTAGACAGTTAGAAAACAACTGGCAAAGATGGCTCTTAGCAGAGTTGATCCAAGTCAAGGTGATGTTGGAAGGGTAGAAAGTAAGGATTATAGAGGGGTATATAAGGATGTCAACTTTAAGTTATTAAAAATAGAGAAAATTTTAATTAATTATTATAATTTTAATCTTTCTCTCTCTCTACATATGAATACAAATACACACATATTTAGCTTTCATATCTAAAAACCACAATAGTTGATTTCAGTGTATGGTATTCTGGATAGTATTTTGCATGATCTGTGTAATGTTTCAAGATATCATGGTATGTTTAATAAAAAATATAAAAAGATAGCAATCAATTCTATTTCCTTGCTTTTTCAATTCAGTATCATTTTAAACAAATTTTTAAAAATATAGCAAGATAAAAACATTTATTCTTCAAAGGTTAAAATGACTGGGAATGAGGTAGGTGTAAAGGCATAGCAGAAAATGGTTTCCTTGTTAAATGAATTTGCCCAAAGTGGGGTGAGGTGGGGAAAGGCCTGGGTCTCTTATGGAAGAAGTGTTGAATTTCAAGTCAACATGAACATTCACTTTCTTGTACTATTTTTTTTTTTTTTTTGTCAATTTGCCTGTTGGGGGAACAAAACAGTGAAAACAGGATTCTGTTTAATTGGATGATGCAGTCCACTGACCCTGTCATCAGAACTAGTGGGCTGCTATGTGAATTAAAAAGTCCATTTTGAAAACTAGCACAGTGGGATTGCACAGGGTCCACTAGTAAGTATATTTAAACCTTAAAAGTTCTTCTTGAGTCCCTTATATTTCCAAGAAATATACACCACCAGAAAAAGCTTGCCCTTCTCTCCCTAACATTTTAAGTGTAGTTCACAATTAAGTCTTGTCTCCTTCTATTATGGATTGGTCAGTCTTGTGACTAAGAAACTCTTCTATATAGTGATATTTTTTTAGACTTCATGCTTTTTTATATAACTGTCTTTGGGCTCTGCTGAGACAGACAATCTACCCTCTTTTCAACCCCAAAAGAGCAAGAATGTGGAAACATGCTTTATAACACACTTAGCTCTTTTTAACTCAGAGACATGCTGTCTTTCTGGCCTGATGCCCACAAAAAGAGACAAATGAGACCCTGCTGGCTATCATTTCCTCCTTACCTCTTTAAAATGGGGGTGGAGGAAAAGTAAACTATCCAATTGGAAAGGGACCTCATTTCCTTCATCAGGTCAAAAGTACCAAAAAAAAATTTTTTAATTGAAGAGAGTACTTAATGTTAGAGTCTGCTTATGCATAAATTGCCTGATATTTTTGTTATTTATAATGAAGTAGAAAGAATGTATCAAGGGACCCAGAAATGGCAATAAAGAAAACGTTCCAAAGTAGATCTCCTCTACCCTTTTTTCCATTTTAAAATCATAGATTTTTTTTAGTGTATTAAGTAATGCTGATTCTTACTTTAGACTATGAGCATGCTTTGCTTTATTTTTTGTTCTGTTATCAAAATCTTATTCTTTTATACCCCAATATTAAGGGAATTTTCTTTTTTATTTCTTTATTTTTAATTATTATTATTTTTTGATTAAAGCCTTTTATTTCCAACACATTCATAGATAATTTTCAACACTCACCCTTGGAAACCTTATGTCCCCAATATTTTTCCCTTCTTTCACTCCTTTCCCAACAGGAAGTAATCTATTATATGTTAAACACGTAATTCTTGTATACATATTTCCATAATTATCATGTTGCATATGAAAAATTAGATCAAAAAGGGAAAAAAATGAGAAAGAAAACAAAATGCAAACAAATAACAACAGAGTGAAAATGCTATGTTGTGATCCACATTCAGTTCCCACAATCCTCTCTCTGAGTGCAAATGTCTCTCTTCATCATAAAATCATTGGAACTGGCCTGAATCATGTCATTGCTGAAAAGAGTCATGTCCATCAGAATTGATCACTGTATAATCTTGTTGTTACCATGTACAATGATCTCCTGATTCTACTCACTTCACTTAGCATCAGTTCATGTAAGTCTCTCTAAACCTCTCTGAAATCATCCTAGTGGTCATTTCTTATAGAAGAATAATATTCCATAACTTTCATATACCATAACTTAGTTATTCTCCAACTAATGGGCATCCATTCATTTTCCAGCTTCTTGCCACTACAAAGAGGGCTATCACAAACATTTTTGCACATCTGGGTATCTTTCCCTCCTTTATGATTTCTTTGGGATACAGGCACAATAGAGATACTGGTAGATCAAAGGGTTTGCACACTTTGATAGCCCTTTGGGCTTATTTCCAAATTGCTCTCCAAAATGGTCGAATCAGTTCATAACTCCACCAACAATGTATTAGTGTCCCAGTTTTCCCACATCCCCTCCATCATTTGTCATTATTTTTTCCTATCACTTTAGCCAATCTGAGAGGTGTGCAGTGGCACCTTACAGTTGTCTTAATTTGTATTTCTCTGTTCAATAGTGATTTAGAACACCTTTTCAAATGGCTTTCAAATTCTTCATCTGAAAATTCTCTGTTCATATCCTTTGACCATTTATCAAGTGGAGAATGACTGGCATGCTTATAAATTTGAGTCAGTTCTCTATATATCTTAGAAATGTGGCCTTTATCAGAACCGTTGAATGCAGAAAAAAAAATTCCCCCATTTATTGTTTCCTTTCTAATCTTGTCTTCATTGGTTTTTGTACAAACAAAACTATTACCATACTAATTTCCAATTTTCTCAGCAATTTTTGTCAAATAGTGAGCTTTTATCTCAAAAGTTGAGGACTTTGGGTTTATCAAAGACTAGATTATTAAAGTCATTGACTATTATATTTTGTGATCCTAACCTATTTCACAGATCAACTATTCTATTTCTTAGCCAATAACAAATAATTTTGATGACCGATACTTTATAATATATTTTTGCTTTGTAAAATAGTTTTATATGCTTTATATATATTATATATATGTGCTTTATAATATACATATACTTTATATATATGTATATATGCTTTAACATATAGTTTTAGGACTTTTTAAATTAGTTTTTATTAGTTTTTTTCATTTTTTCATTAGTTCCTTGAAATCCTTGACCTTCTGTTGTTCCAGATGCACTTTGTTATTATTTTTTTTTCTGATTCTGTAAAATAATTTCTTGGGAGTTAGATTGGTATGGCACAGAATAAGAAGTGTCTATGATGTATTGTTTCATCCACTCATTCTTTAGGATCAGATTATTTAGTTTCCAATTAATTTTTGGTCTATTTTTTTCCTGGCCCTTTATTACTTGTAATTCTTAATGATCTGATCTGAAAAAGATCCATTTACTATCTTCTGCCTTTTTGTATTTGATTTTGAGGTTTTTACATCCAAATACGTCATCAATTTTTGTATAGGTTCCATCTAAAGCCAAGAAAAAGTATATTCCTTTCTGTCCTTTCTAGTTCTGAGAGAGCAAGTTGAGGTTCCCCACCAGTACAGTTTTGCTATCAGTTCTTCTTGCAGCTCTCTTAATTTTGTCTCTAGGAATTTAGGTGTATACAGCTTAGTGCATATATATTTGGTATTGATATTCTTTCATTTTTTATGGTACCCTTTAGCAAGATGTACTTTCTTTCTTCATATCTTTTAATTAGACCTACTTTTGCTTTTGATTAATCTGAGATCAGGATTGCTACCCCTGCTTTTTTTTCCCTTTATCTGAAGCATAATAGATTAAGATCCAATCTTTTACCTTTACTTTGAATGTATCACTCTGCTTTAAAAGTCTTTTTATAAATGGATTCTGACTTTTAATCCAGTTGGCTATCTACTTCTGTTTTATGGGAGAGTTCATTCAATTCACATTCACAATTAAAATGATTAATTCTGTATTTGCTGACATCTTATTTTCCCTATTACATTTTTCTCTTTACTTTTGCCCTTTCCCTCCTCCCCAGTATTTTGCTTCTGATCACTACCTCCCTCCTTTAAAAAAAAGTTTTCCCCTTCTACTTTTGTTCTCCCTTCTATTAGCTTCCACTTCTCTTTTCCCTTTTCCCTTTTCCCTTTTCCCTTTCCCCTTTCCCCTTCTATTTCCCTATAGGGTGAGATAAGTTTCTCTGTGAAGCTTAATATGTCTGATATTCTTCTTTTACCTAAATTTGATGAGAGCAAGATTAACACAATGCTCATCCCCTCCCTTTCGCTCAAATGTATTAGGTCTCTTCATGCAATTTATCCTATTTTACCTCCATTTTCCTCTTCTTCCATTACAATCCCCTTTTCACCTCTAGTTTTTTTATATATTATCACAATAATATCAAATTATGCCTTCCCACTCTCTAAGTATCCATATAACAAAGATGCAGTTCTCAAGAGTCAAATATCATCTTCCCATATATGGATATAAGTTTTTTTTTTTTTAACTTTTAAAGGAAACAACTTTTTACCTTTTTATGCTACTCTTGAGTTCTGTGTTTGGAGATCAAATTTTCTGCTCAGCTCTAGTTTTGCAACAGAAATAAATGAAAATCACTTGTATCATTGAATGTCTATCTTTTCCTCTGAAACATAATGATTAATTTTGCTGGATAGTTGATTTGTGGCTGCAATCCAAGTTCTTTTGCCTTTTGTAGTATCAGATTCCAGGCCCTTCTATTATTTAAAGGGGAAGCTGCTGGGTCCTATGGCTTCTCAATATTTGTGGCTCCTCAATATTTAAATTGTTTCCTTTTGGCTGCTTGCAATATTTTCTCCTTTTTCTGATAATTCTGAAATTTAGCTATATACTCCTTAGAGTTTTCGGTTTGGGGTCTCTTTCAGTAGGTATTGGGTGAATTCTTTCAATGGCTATTTTACTCTCTGCTTCTAGGACATCAGAGCAGTTTTCCTTGATGATTTCCTGAAAGATGATGTCTAGAATCTTTTTCTCATCAATGTATTTCCAATTGTACAATAATTCTTAGACTGTCTTTTCTAGATCTTTTTTCCAAGTCAGTTGTTTTTCCAATAAGATATTTTACATTTTCTTCTATTTTTTTTTCATTTTTAATTTGGGGGGGGTGTTATTTAATTGATTCTTAATGTCTCATTGAGTCATTCACTTCCATTTGGTCAATTCTAATTTTTAGTGAATTATTTTCTTCAGTTACCTTTTTATTTTCTTTTGCACTTTGCCAATTGAATTTTTAAACAAGTTGTTTTGTTCAAAGGATATAACACACTATCTTTCTCAAGGAGTTGTTTTCTTTTTCCATTTTGTCAAATCTATTTTTTTTTAAATATATAGCTTTTTATTTACAAGTTATATGCATGGGTAATTTTACAGCATTGACAATTGCCAAACCTTTTGTTCCACTTTTTTTCCTTGTTCCCCCCATTCCCTCTCCCCAATGGCAGGTTGACCAATATATGTTAAATATATTAAAGTATAAATTAAATACAATATAAGTATATATGTATAATATAATAATATAATAACATATAATATATATATTATAATATAATATAAGTATAATCATCCTGCTGGTCATTTCTTACAGAACAATAATATTCCATAATATTCATATACCACAATTTATTCAGCCATTCTCTAATTGATGGACATAAACTCAGTTTCAAGTTTATGGCCACTACAAAGAGACCTGTCACAAACAATCATGCACATACAGGTCCCTTTCCCTTCTTTAAGATTTCTTTGGGATATAAGCCCAGTAGAAACACTGCTGGATCAAAGGGTATGCAAAGTTTGATAACTTTTGTCAAATCTATTTTGAAAGGAGTTATATGCTTTTTCCATTTGCTAAATCTATTTTGTAAGTAGTTTTTTTCAGCTAATTTCTGTGTTTCCTTTTCTAAATTCACTTGTAATATTCTCACTTCCTTTCCCCATTTTTCTTCCAACTCTCTTTTAAGATCCTTTTTTAATTCTTCCAAGATAGCCTTGTGAGATGGGAACTTACTCATATCACCCATTGGGTCTTCATCTGGAGATGATTTTCCTTTAGCATTCTCAGTGTTTGAAGTATGTTTTTCTCTTTCTCCATAAAAGCTATCTGTGGTCACAATTCTTTTTGCTTTTTTTGCTCTTTTTTTTAAAAGGTTGAGGTCTGCTCTTAATGCAAAGGGGAGATTGTCTCAAGTTTCCTTTATAGGTGACAGCAGTTTTTTTGCTGTCCTTGGTGGGTGCTACTGGTTTTCTTCCTGTACTAGGTGGGTGTGGCCAAGTCCATGTTATTCTGGGGTTCAGAGGCTCTCTATTGCCTTTTATATTATTGTTGGATGTCTCAGCTAATCTGCCAATCCACTGTCTTCTGAAATAGCAGAGTAGCCAATGTTGATGTATTTTGGCAAAAAGCCTCCAAGTAGATTCCCCAATCTTTGGATGCAATACCACTCTTGGTCCCTATCCTGCACCTGCACTTGGCCCTATTTCCCCCTACTCCTATTGCAACAGACCTTTTCTGAAGTTCTTCCAAAATATTTTCTGCTGGAAATTTGTTGTACTCCAAACATTTGTGGGTTCTGTCACTCCAAAACCAATTAAGAGGCTTGATCTAGTATTGACACAAGGAAAAATTCAGATAAAGACCTGTCTACTTTAAGCCATATTGGCTCTGCCTTCTCCCCGCAACTCCCAGGAATTTTTACTATAAAAAACTATGCTATGATGAAGATTAAGAAAGATGTTCTAAAACTACTTAAAAAGGAACAGATTGAGAATTTTGTAAGTAGATGATCCTCTTCAACCATTGAATTTTAGATGAAACTTGTTTTATTTATGATTTTAAAAAATGACTTATGAGAATGAGGATTGTGAAGAGGATACCCTTATCAATAGTGACTTATGGACCCACCCCTTGTGTATTTATCCCTTTGAATCCAAGCCCAGTGACTAGATTTTTAGAGTCTGAGGAATTTGGAATAGGTTTAAGCTTTATGTAATGGAATGAGTTTTTTGGAATTGAGCCTTTCCCTGGTGTTTCTCAAATTTAGGAGATTGTAAAGAGAGATCTTTTCTAGTTCTGACATGAAAATTGAAACCATTTTTATTTTGATCCTGTCTTCCACAGAGCTAGCACATTATGACTTTGAAGTCATGGGATCAAATAGATCCAGAGCTGAAAGGGATTTCCAAGGCCATCTGGTCTAATCTCTACATTTTATGGAAATTCATATTTAGAGAGGTTAAGGGACTTTGGTCAAAATGACAAAGTTAGTAATCATCAGATGCAATACTTGGAATTAGGCTTACTGATTCTAGGTCCTATTACTCTTACTACATGATGTAGTAAGTAAGACTTGGTTTGTTCATAAAATAATTGTCTTAGATTTTTTCAAGATGCCAAAGAAAGTGGGGGGAGGGGTTATAGTTACAATCAGAAGAGGATCCTTCCATCTTTTTCTTATTATTATTCATTAATAATTAAATAAAATTTATTTTATAAAAAAATTAATATTAATTTTTGTGTAGCTATGGGGAAAACTGATTTTTCTTCCCTAGATTTTTATGTCAATTGAAAATCTCCTCTATAAGCCTTCCAATGATATTTTAATTGTTAAAGCAAAGGTCTTTTTTTAGTCTTTGTCTTTTGAACTTCTCTGTAGAATTTGACACAATTGACCACACTTTCTTCCTGGGTATTTTCTTGGTTCTCCTTTTGCCTGTCTGAGTCATTTTTATAAAATGTAATTGTTTCATTATTACCTTTGTATCATCCATCTGCTAAGAGTGCGTAAACTTCAGAAATCTGGCATGCAATCTTTTCTCTCTCTACATCTCTTGATTATGTAATCTCACATGATTTCAACTATTATTTCTGTGTATGTTTCCCACTTTTAAGTATCTAGCCCTCATCTACCTCTTAAGCTCCATTAATTATATGTTGACACCTCTACTTGGGGAACCATTGGAATTTTAATCTCAACATGTATAACTGAATAATTTTCTCTCTAATCATATAGATAAATGGGATGAATAGTGGGTAGATTTTTAAAACTAGAGTCAGAAATATTTGAGATCCAAAATGACATGATATAACTGGGTGATCATGGTCAAGTACCTTAATGCTTTGGCTTAGTTTATACATTCCCAAAATTGGGAAAATAATAATAGTTATTTTTACATAAACAAAATGGGATAAAATGTATAAAGTGCTTTACAAATTTTGAAGTGCCAGATGAATTACTAGATATTATTGTTATCATCATTATTAAAAATTTTAGTGTCCTAGATCCCTTTGGCAGTGTATTAAATTATATGGATTGCTTCTTAGAATAATATTTTTTATACCTATGATAAAAAATATATAGGAAAACAAGGAATAGCAATTGCATGAAATATACTTTATGAAAATGCCTTTAAAAAACAAGTTTGTGCACCCCAGCTTAAAAAGATTTTCTCTAACACTGTTGAGCTATTAATAGTTACTCAGTTCGAGAATCATCCTTGACTTTCACTCTTCATATACCCAATCAGTTGCCAGATTTTATCAACAATCTATACTTCTATAACACCTCCCTGTTATGTCTTCTTTTTCTAATACAACAACCACTCTAATTCAAGTTTTCTGACTACCACAATGGCTTACTAGTTTTCCTGACTCTGTTCTCTCCCTTGTCTAATTTATCCTCCACATATCTGCCAAATTAATATTCATAAAAGCATAGTTCTGACAAGAAAGCTTCCCTGCTTAATAAACTTTTTTGGTTTCCTATTGCTTTTAGAGTAAAATGCAAACTCCTCTTTCCTTTCTTTTTCTTTACTTTCACAATCCAATTCTAACCAATCTATCCAGACTATTTTACATTATTCCCCTCACATTCTCTGCTCCAGCCAAACCAACCTATTTGCTATACCCTGAATCCAATATTCCATCTTCAGTCTCCATGACAAAAAGCTCTCTCTTGAGAAAAAAAGAAAGCATGAAAAGCTTTATCTTTTCAACTCCACTCTTGTGCTCAGATCAATCACCACTTCCTACAGGTGGTTTCTGACTCCTCTTAGTGATAGTAGTTACCCTAATTATTTTAAATATTTGTATATTTACTTTGTATGAGTATGTATGCAGGCATGCATGTATTTTGTACTTATTTTTATGTTTAGGTGGTTTTATTTCCTCAATATGATGTAAACTCTGTGATGGAAATTAGTTTTTTTTTTTGTTTTGTTTTGTTTCTTTGTTCTATATATTTTGTTTTGTTCTTATATCTGAATTGAATACCTCTCTCCTCTCCTGCCTCTCTTCTTCCTTCTCTTCCTCATTCTTCTTTACTTGCTTCTTTTCTTACTTCCTTGTTTTTTATCTTTTTCCTTCCCTTCCTTCCTTCCTCCTTCCCTTCCTTCCTTCCTTCCTTCTTTTTTCCTTCTCTACTTTTTTATTCCTCTTTTCCTTTCCTCCCTTCACTCTTTCTTCTTTTCTCTTCCTTATCTTCTTTCCCCCCTCATTTTATTCCTTTGCAATTTTTTCTTGGTATTTAGATATCACATAAATGTATTCGGATTATTGCCAGTATTATTCTTACTACAGATATGAAAGTTACAGAGACCTAATATTGACCTTGGTTTTTAAGGGTAAATTTCAGATTAACTAATGTGGTTTCTTAGTCAGAGAGTTCCTTTGCAGAAAATCCATTCCTGAGTTCTGCTAATTCTCTGTCAGTTAAGTTTACAGCTTACCAACTTTTGATTGAAATCTAGCTGAATCTTTTTAATATGTATGTTTTTCCACTAAACCTCCTCCCACACACTAAATGGATAACTCTGAATACTCACTTGACTATTTTTTCAAAGTGGCAGATCTTGAAAGAATGTTATTGTTGAAGATTCAAATGGATTTCTGTGAAATATGGGAAAATATGAAGTATACATATATATGTGTGTGTCATATGTATGTGTGTGCGCATGAGTATCTTTCAGAAAACTAGTAATTTTCCAAATCAGTGATCAAAATGGAATGCACATTCCTAAAAATCAGTGGGAATCATTATTTTGATAGGGTTGTGTGAGGGGTGCAAACTCTTAGTGAAATCTGTAGTCAGACTTTCCCATTATGTGGATGTTGACCATGCACACTTTCGTTTTCTTCTTTCAAGTTTGATATCATTAGAGAAAAGAAATAAAACTTTTACTTTAAAAATAAATACTAATTTTAAAAAAAGGTGTGGTAATTGTGAATTACTGTGCTGGTTCCAGCATGAGCAAAATAATTTTTTTTTCATCTTATAGCATATAAAATATTTTCATTTTAAGTATTACTGTTTCTTTTTAAACACTGCAACTATTTTATTTGATTCACCTCTAGTATCATATCTCTGAGAGGAGGTGTGATACATTAATCATTAAACTTTAGAAAACACGACTTTTGAGTACATTGAGAACAAGAATGCAAAAGGAAAGGGACAAATAATTGTAAAAACAATCTAGAAATGACCTTGGGTTTGAAACTCAGTGTCTCCTACTTCTCAATTAAGAAGTGGGAAATTGATTCCATTATCTATATTTTTGAATCAATAGTTTGAGTTTTTAAATATTCCTATTATATTATATGTATGCATATCTATGCATATGCACGTGTATAAACATGCATTTATATAAACATGCATTTACATGTGTAAGTAAAAATAAGTATAACATGTATATATACATTTAAGTAATGTAGAAAAATGTAGAAAATGATATAAATATGCTAAAGTTCTGTTATAAATCTGACTAGATTAGATGAATGGAAAGAACTATTCATATTGCCAAACTACTTTAAAGAGAAGCCATTCCTAATTTATTTTAATTGCTTGTTAATTTACTAATTAATTTCATATACCCCAGGGTACTTAGGGCACCCAATCTACAGTGTGGGCTCAGAAAATAAACAAACATGTTTTAAGACTTGTTTAACTAACATAGAAAAGATACTAATTTGAAAAACTTTGAAGCTTAAAACTCCATTAGAAAACATGAACTGCTGATAAATGATTTTCTTTGTGGAATATTAGGGGGAGAATCTGTTTCTCAGGAGCAAGCTTTCATGTCATTAGTAGTTTATGAATGGATTTTACTTGTACTCTACAGGTGTGTGTATATAATCTTGGCATAATACACGCTGCTGACTCTCAGAAATACACTTGGATGATTTGGAAACAACGCTCTGAAAATAGGGTAGGGCATAAAGCAATAAATAAAAAAGAGCCCACACAGAAAATTCATTAAAATGGTTCTCACTGGGATCTTGCCAATAGTATTCTTATATCTTATATCCATTGGGTGGGTTTTTATACAGAGAACTTATTTAGTGATCACAGTTGACCTTTCCCTCTGCTTCTCATGACACAGGCTATTCTCTGCTTTTTGTTATTGTTGTTGTTATTATTGCAAAGCCTAGTTTTACTCTCTTCCTGGTCGGGTAACTCTGTACAAGTCACTTCAATTCTTTGTAGCAACATCTTACTCGTATATAAAAATGACAAACCTAGACTGATCTTCAAAGTCCTATTGAGACCTACCATTTCTTTCCCATGTGTTATTTCTCTTTTCTTTGTTTTCTCTGGGTCTCTGCTTCTCTCTTCTTTTCATAATCTCTCTCTCTTTCTCTCTCCCTCCCTCTCTCTCTCTCTCTCTCTCTCTCTCTCTCTCTCTCTCTCTCACACACACACACACACACACACACACTATACCTCTTATCATACTTTATTCTTTCTCTAACATATCTATTAACAGAATATGTTAAATTCCAACATTGCTGATTTGGAGTAAAGAGAACCTTCATTAAAGTTCTGACTTTCTCCTTGAGTGAATCTTGAAAAATCACTTAAAATTTCTATGCTTCCATTCATTCATCTATAAAACAAAGGGAATAGATAATGACACATAAGGTGACTTCTAGCTTTAAAAGCATATTCCGCAAGGAGACAATAATCAATAATCACTTCTTCTTACATAAGATTATATTATTTGCTTTAACCCTTTTGTTCACTTTTCTGTAGATATTCTGATTTATTTAGAGATATCTGAAATATATAGGGCCCAAATATGCCATTAATTAATTTCTTTCCCACACTCTACCACCACATTCCTCCTACTCTTGCATAGTTGTTTGCCTCCCCATTATTATTTTTGGATGTGTTCAGCCTGGGCATAACATCTACCTTTGTTCCTGTGGATTTGGACTAGTGAAGCTGTTATGACTTCCTCATGTTATAGGAAAGAATAGGGGAGAGGTAAGAGAAAAACCTGCTTCATACCAGTGATTCACTGGTATTTGTTATCTCAGCAGAATAAAGTTCCCGCACTTTTCATATCCTTCTTTCCTTGTTTCCCAGGGGAAGGAGTGGCTGACTCCTTTTTTTCTTTTTCTTTTCTTTTTTTCTTTTTTGAGTAGAATGTTCCCGGGGCTTGGCCTGAGGTGAACAATGATGAAAGTATCTGTTCCTGGAACTTTCTGTTTGCTTTGCTAACTTAAAAGTGCACAGCAAACAGAACGTCAGTTATAAACTATGCAACTACCAAAAAAGAGAGGGAGAGAACAGTACTAATCATAAAAATAAAGCAAGGGATGGGGGTGGAGGGGAGAGATCTGAACATGTATAGCTCTTGACAATAGAATCAATGTGGTTTTTTTAAGGATTACTGTTATATAAACACATTTATATCAGAAGAAATATGTTTTGGTAAAAAGTTCATTTTGTTTTGTAAGGAGTTAAAACACCATTTGATTTCATCTTTGAATGATGACTATTAGACATGACTCCAGAAACTGCTGAACTTCACATTTTGGACAGCGTAGTATCAACAAATAACTCTTCCAACAAAACGCCAAAATGTGGGGGTAGCAACTGAGAACATAAATAATTCAAGTTCAAAAACTAAATTCTTTCCCTCAGAGGACACAATTATTAATGATTGAAGTTTTGCAGCTCTCTTATGAGGATTGTTGGGGCTTACTTGGACACAGTACATGAAATAGACTTCTATTTCAACAAATCAACCACACTTTCATCTCAGTGGAGTTTAAATTGACATCTAATGGGACAGACTAAGCAGTGCTGGTCTCTACACATCTGAGAGGTGGGGAACAAGAAAACAATGGTGCAAATTGAAAAGTTATTTACCCTGACATAGGAAAGGACTACAAAAATATTCTGAAAAGGCAGGTGGTCCAGCTTTTGCAACCTGCTCTTTGGGCATGGAATGAACTTAAAAATTCACTGACTCTGGTAGAATTACAGGGATAATATTTTCTCTAGGACAAATTGTACTGGAACAAAGAAGCTGGCATAAGTAGACTCTTAGCATGGAGTGCATCTTTGTTCTTGAACAGATAAGTTTCTATGTGGCCAATATGTGGAAACATACTTGACTCGTGTCTGCATTTCTTTTTTGCTTGTCTTAAGTATCCCAGGATACATAGTGAGCCAAGGATTTTGTTCCTCTCCTGCTGGTTTGCTTTGGTACATAGGGAACTACATTCAGTGCTCCATTGTGGGTGGTAGTTAGTGATCTCCTCCATCTCTATTTTGAAATTGGAAAGTATTAAAAAAAAACATAATATGTGAGAATCTTAAATTTGATGGTAACTTTAGAGAGATAATAAAAGACCAATGTGTCAGATAGCACTAATGAAGAACCAGAATTTTTACATTAAATGTATACTGGAAGTGTCTACTGAGCTTGTATCCCAAAAAGATCATAAAAAAAGGGAAAAAGACAAATGGGCAAAAATGTTTGTGGCAGCCCTTTTTGTAGTGGCAAAAGACTAGAAACTGAGTGGATGCCCATCAGCTGGTGTATGAATATCATGAAATATTATTGTATAAGAAATGATCAGCAGGATGATTTCAGAAAGACCTAGAGAGACTTATATGAATTGATGCTAAGGAAATGAATAGAATCAATAGAACATTGTACTCAGTAACAACAACACTATGTGATGATGAATTCTGGTGGAGGTGGCTCTTTTCAACAATGAGATAATTCAGGCCACTTCCAGTAGACTTGGAGATGATGGAGAGAGTTATCTGCATCCAGAAAGAGGACTGTGGGAATAATACATAGTATTTTCACCTTTTTTGGTTTTGTTTACTTGCTTTTTGTTTTCTTTCTCATTGTTTTCCTCTTGATATGACTTTTCTTGTTCAGCATGATAAATTGTGGAAATATGTTTAGAAGAATTACACATGTTTAACCTACATTGAATTATTTGCTCTCTAAGGAGTAGATGGGGGAAGAGAGGGACAGACAAATTTGGAAGTCAAGGTTCAGGGGTAAATGTTGAAAATTATCTGTGCATATATTTTGAAAACAAAATATCTATTAAAAAGAAATAAGCTAAAAAATTTAAATATATACATTAATTAAAATATTAAAGATATTTAAATGTATACAATTAAAAATATAATTGGTCCCTTTCATCACTTAACATTTACATTCATAATTGGCTTGGGCATCATAAAGAAAACACTAGGCATAGGCATTGCCCATAAATTGCTTATGACAACTTAGGAAATTGACTTTTTAATAAATTCTGATTTTGTATTTCTCATGAAAAATTGTCCCCGAAAACTGTGATGTTCTCTCCAAAATGTAATGTTCTCTGTTGAAGTTTTCTTGGAGTCTCTGGGAGCAGCCTTCGTTTCAGTTCAGTAATCACCACACAAGTAGCCAGGGGTTAAAAGTCCAGATCCTTTATTATCTCCTTCCTGGGGCTGGGCAGATTTCTGGGAGTCTTAGTTTCAGTGGAGAAGTGAAGGAGGAGAGCCTGACACCAAGGTGGTGTGAGATGGGATGAATGAATGTGGCTGTGAGTCCCTGATTATATGCTGTACACTGAGTACAAACCAATCATTATATCACTAGGAAACCAATATTTTTTGTAGGATTAAATCAATGCTAAACTAGATTTAAGCACTGTCTCCTTAATTCCACTTACTACCTTGTTTCAAGTTCTGGCCCATAACATCTCCTTGTAGGATTAAATCAATCATACTGAACTATGCTAAATTAGATAATTATTGTCTCTATCAATTTCACTGACTTAGTACCTTGTAAGAATCCTTTGTTTCAAGTTCAGAGTTCTGGCCCATAACAACAAAAACAACAACAACAACAACAACAACAACAACAACAAAAATCATAAAACTTACAAAATCTTCAATTCACACATTCCAATTGTTCATTTTCTGTTTGGAGAAATGAGGGAGGGAGATATGCCTCAAAATGGAAGGGGAGTAGTGAAAAATAATACTTTCAAATGAGAGCAGTGCTAACTTTCATAAGTGAGGCATTTCAGTGTACTTAAACTTTGTATTTCCCAAAGCAAGTGTTTATCAGGATTGGCTTAACTTCTTGAGTCAGACTGCATAGTTTTCAAGAAAGGCACTTTAGAGGTCAAATATAGAAATATCTAATTTCATATCATAAAATTAAAATTGACTTTGTAGTAAACTGTTCACCTGCAACTCGGTAATTAATTTATATCATGATTTTAGTTGTGGGGTGAGGATTATTGTCCCTTTTCCCCTATCTTCCCAAAAGAGAATAAAGTGGGAGAAGTAGGGCATGGAAGCAATACACCTTTATTCAAATGTTGATTCTGACATATATCAATTGTCTTGACTTGAATCTAAAGATATACAATAAAAATTGTTTCTCTTTTTTTATAACAACCATCTTTGATTTTTGTTGCCTCATGATCAAAAGTTATTTAATCATTGACAGAATTATTGGTTATATGTTTAGTGAACATCAACCTATGACAATCTTCATCATTCTCTTTGTGTTATACAGTCTATGTATTTTTAATTTATTCTTTTATCTATATCTATATCTATATCTATCTATCTATCTATCTATCTATCTATCTATCTATCTATCTATTTTGGTTCCATAATATAGTGAATAAGAGAGTTTGCCTCTAAGCCAGGAATACCTCAATTCAACTTCTGTGTCTGACATATACTGGTTGTGTGAGCTAGAGCAAATCATTTTATCTCCTAGTATCATAGACAATTCTCTAAAACCATAATAAGTTGTAACAAATATGCTGACCCGAATTAATGATTTTCTGACCCGTAAGTTTCTTATACCATTGAAATCTAAACGCTCTCTCTCTCTCTCTCTTCTCTCTCTCTCTCTCTCTTCTCTCTCTCTCCCTAGTTCTCCTTTCTTTCTTTTCTTCCACTTGCTTTACTTCTGGTTTTTTTTTTTTGTTTGTTTGTTTGAGTCTTCTTTTATAACATGACTAATATGGAAATGTTATACATGATTGCACATGCATAAGCTATTTTGGATTGCTTAGCATCTAAGAGAGGAGAAGAAGCAAGGGATAGAATTTGGAATAAATTTTTTAAATTATTTATTTTTTCATGTAATGGGGAAAATTAAATATCTTAGTATACTTTTTCCCAAATACATACAAAGATAATTTTCAATATTCATTTTTGCAAAATATTGTGCTTTGAATTTTTCTCCTTTCCCTCCTTCCTTCCTCCCCTCTTCAAAATGGCAAGCTTAAGCATGTATTAAACATATATAGGTAAATGTGCAATTCTTGTAAACACATTTCCATATTTAACATGTTGCATAAGAAAAATCAGATCAAAAGGTAAAAGAAAAAATGTAAGAAAGAAAAAATAAACAAACAAAAAATGAATGGTGAAAATACTATGCTTTGAACCACTTTCAATCTCTATAGTTCTTTTGCTGGATAAGGATGGCACTTTCCCTTGCAAGTCTATAGAAATTGTTTTGAATCATCTCAATGTTGAAAGGAGTCTAGTGTCTCACAGTTGTTCATCACATAATCTTGTTTTTACTGTGTACAATTTTTTTTTTTTGGTTGTGCTTACTTAGCAACAATTCCTGTAAATCTTTCCAGGCTTTTCTTTAATCAGTCTGCTCATCATTTCTTATAGAGCAATAATACTCCATTACATTCATATACCAAAACATATTCAGCTATTCCCCCATTGATGGGCATCCACTCAGTTTCCACATCCTTGCCATTACAAAAATGGTTGCTTCACACATTTTTGCACATGTGGGTCCTTTTCATTCTTTTATGCTCTCTTTGGGATACAGGCTCAGTAGAGACACTTCTGGATCAAAGGGTAGGCACAATTTTATAGCTCTTGGACATAGTTCCAAACTGTTCTTCAGAATGGTTGGATCATTTCACAACTTCATCAACAATACACTTGTGCCCCAGTTTTCCCATGTTCCTGCCAACATTTATCATTATCTTTTCCTGTCATCTTAGCAATCTAAAATGTTAATTAAAAATAAGATAAGCATCTTGAGAATTGGACTTATTTCTGCTTCTATTTGTATTCTCACAACCTAGAACAATGTAATATCATAGTAATCATGTGATAAAATGCTAATGGACTTGAATTGATGACTACCTCGAATATAACAGTATTATGCTTAGAGATGAATGAAAATAGACTATTAGGGCAGAAAATATGTTGAAGCATTTGGGACCTTAGAGTCCTAAGTTGCAAAATGGACTAATATACCTATTTTAAGGAATTATTTGCTGTAAGGAAAATATTTTATATGCATTGTTAATAGATAACTAGAAATTTCATTATTTCTTTTTTCCCTTGGTGAATAAGAATAGTAATCTATGTTGATCTTTCTCTTTTCTTTTTCCACATATCTAGTCCATCATGTAGCAATCTTTCTTCCTTCAAAAATATTTTTTTGTTTTCATCATAAAAAGTCAAGGGACATGTGGCATAATGGATAGAGACCTAGCCTTGGTACCAAAAGGATCTGGATTAAAGTCCTTCCTCTAATACATCTTGGCATGTTACTTAATCTCTCAGTCTCCCAGGGAACTATTCAAGACTGTCAATGACAGCAATGGTTTAATCTGATTAGTAAAGGAAGTCTTCTTCCTGTACCAATGAAATCAGAGGTCTCATTTAACCCCTCCTTTTTCAAATCAAGGTTATATTACTATATTTGGATGATGTGCTTCTTCTTATTATTATTCTTCTTTTTTTAAACTTATCTTGTTTTTTTTTCAAAATCTGTTTGGCAAACTAATATCATAATATGTTTTAAATCAGTTTCTCCAAATCACTTTCAGTCACAGTAAGTAATAAGTATTTCGATCCATGAAATAATTTAAGCTCTTACTTGATCATTTTATAAACTAATTCATCTCCACTCTCTCTTCTTTATTAGAATTCCTTGCTCTCCTGTCCTATTTCTGAAATTGTCTGATGAAATCTCAACATTGGATTATTCCCAAAAAGATATTTGTCCCTACTCATATTCTTCACTCAATCTTGAGAAAATAATCTTGCTGGAAAAATTTAGATTTTTGTAAAGTTCAACTAGGCTCTCACTGTGACTAATTAGTTTATTATCCCATTTAATAGAGTAATTAAAAACATTTCCATGCTTCCTTACCCCTTTAAAAATGTTTTAAAACATTTTTGCAATTACACATAAAAACAATTTTAACATACGTCTTTTTAAAATTGTGAGTTCTAAATTATCTCTTTCCCTCTCTGCTTCTCTTCTACCCTTATTGATAAGGCAATCAATTTAATATAGGTTTTACATATTCTATATTAGTCATGCATATTGTAAGAGAAAACACAAACCAAACAACAGCAACTCACACATAAATAAAAAATAAAAAAAATAAAGTATGTATTTTTGTCTTTTTTTTTTAATTCAGACTTCATCCGTTCCTTTTTCTGGAGAGGGATGGCATTTACTATCATAAGTTCTTTGGAATTGTCTTGGATTATTGAATTTCTGAGACCATTCACATTTGCTTATCATACAATATCATTATTACTCTGTACAATTGTTTTCCTGGTTCTACTCATTTCACTTTATATCAATTCATGTATTCTTTATTCTTTTCAAAGGTCCCATGGCTTCCTTTTTCTCCACATTCTTGACTAAGAACCTTATCTCACACTTCACTGGAAAAATTAAAGCTAATCATCTAGAACTCTCTTTTCTTCTTTCTTTTACATCTCCTGTCATGAAGATATTTTCTGCCTCTGTCTCATAGAAGTGAAGTTAGGTGACACAGTAGATGTATCACTGGGCCTGAAGTCTGGAAGACCTGAGATCAGATCCAGCCATAGACACTTACTAACTGTTTTACCCTGAGCAAGTTACTTACTTTCTATTTGCTTCAGTTTTGTCATCTATAAAATAGGGATAATAATAACATTTGCCTCCTATGGTTCTTGTTAGAATCAAATAAAATAGTTGTAAAGTGCTTAGCACAATGACCAGTACATATCAAGTGTTATATAAATATTAACTATCATTATCATTATCATCATTCACCTTTGTCCCACATCAAGAGGTGGTCCTTCTCCTTGCCAAGGTGATGTCTCCATAAGCAACTCCCTTTTTTCCAGAAAATTGTCTCCTCTGTCAGTCACCCCCTTCTCTTTACTACCTGCTTTTCTACTGCTCAAAGCTGTGTCATTGTTTCTTTCATCTTAAAAAAAACAAGCAAATACTCAAGCAAAATATCACACTTAATCTGCCTGTTTCTGATAGCTGTGATTTCATATCTTTCGTCCCCTTTGTGGCTAAATTTCTTCAGAATGGTGTTACTATTCAGTGGAATGGACAAATTAAGTAAACCTTTTTTTGAAGATGGAAAAGTGTGGTATTTTCTAGTGGGCACAGAGTAATCTTGTGTTATTTAAATAATTTTACTTTTAATTTGAGGTTCTTTCACCCCTGATTTCTTGCAGAACTTGGTTATGAATTATGAAATTTAGCCACTATATTTCTTGGAGTTTAAACCCATTTTATTTTTTTCTGCATATGATCTATTAATTATGTTACTTTATATTTCATTTTTTATATTCAGAAACTCTAGCCAATTTTCCTATATTATTGTGATTTTTTTTTTTTATCATGCCATATTCTTTTGGGAGACCTAGATTGTTTCTATGCATCTTATCTTCAAGATATGTTTGCTTATACAGTGAGCACATTTTGTCTTAATGTTCCTGTTTTTTTTTTCTTCTCTTCTTTTTATAGTTTATCCTCTAATGCTACACATTTGCATTCACAACTGTTGCTTTCTCTCTTGTTTCTTTGGTGAAATTTACCATTGTAAGGTTCAACTTTTGCATTCTGCACATCCTCTTGCTGTACAATCATAAATTTGCATAATTCTCATTTCTTTTTTGAACCATTTAATATTTTCCTGTTGAATTATGTGTTTATATTCCAGGTCTTTGAGTTTTCTTCTTTCTTAGATCTTTTATAATTCAGTCTTTTTTCTCCCTTTATTTTCTTTTATTGCTCACTTTTTGATTTTCTAATTCCTTTCCCTCTGATTCCCCTGTGCCACAGCTAAAATTCCATCTTCTACATCAGACATTTCCTAACTCCTAATTTTCTCTTCCCTTTGTTTTTGTCATTACTACTAGTAACTAGCTTCCTAGCTATTCCTCATATATTACTTTTGTACGTATTGAATCCCATTTTCTACCTCTCTTTATAGAATATCAGTTCCTCAGATCTAGTTCACATTTCTGAAACCTAACATCGAGTTGCACACATAGTAGGTACTTAATGAATTGCAATGAATGAATTGAAAATATTTTTTTCTTTCTCTTCAAACATAATATTCACTGAACTTAATTGAAGGGGAAAAGAGTTGTTTTCTATTTCCAAACATAATAACAATTAATTTCAAAGAATTAATCCACTATTTTAAAAAAGTTGTTAAATTTTCATTTTCTTAATTTTCACTTTGCTTTAATAATTTATTTTTGTCCAAATAAAAGTGTCTCACATTCAAGTATAAATTTGCCTTTTATTCAAAAACTAATGTTTGTTTTTGCAGAAAAAACTTATTTTAACTTATTATTATATTAACTTATTATTTTAACTATCAACTTGTGCTCATAACAGAGCTCTTCAAAAATATCCTCCTATTAATCATGGCTAATCTGGCAATGCTTTAATTTCAAATGGATTTAAATACTTTACAGGTTGATTGCTTATTGTCTTTTATTCTTGAACAACAGTGCTTAAGATAATATTTACCTGGGTGATTAAATGTCACATTATCTTATTCTTATATTGCATATAAAAATGTTATTGTCTTAGAGTGTCAGAATTAGGCTCAAAAATTAGATTAAAGACCATTTAGAATCATGAATTTGTAGTTATGAGCTAGAATTTGTTCTCATTGAAAACCCCAGAGAGCATATGTAGGAAAATAAGATGGGAAAGGTGAGTGGGGGGATAAATATTTGGAAATTGGTACCTTGTTGGAGTGATTATGGATATAAAGTATCTTTAGATAGACTATTAGCTATTTAGCAATTTTCATTCATATAGTAATGGTAATTCCACATACCTAAGAAACTGATTCTCCCTAGTTAATATAGTAAAAGTAAAAAAAAAAAAGTAAATTAATATGAATTTTTTAATATTAAAGAACTGATTTGATGTACATCAATTCTATTTAAATTGCTAGATGGAAAAAGTAAATTTGATATTTCCCCCCCATATAAAGTATATACTTCATATTCTTGTACATTTGGCTTTTAACTTAAGTCTTCTTCAATTCGTAGATTTCTGATGTAGTATACTTTGGTAGATTGTGGTCACCAATTTTATTTATAATGAATGATAACATAAAATAGCTAACATTTATTGTTTACTATGTGCCAAGCACTGTGCTATGTACCTTATAATGATTGTTTTATTTGATCCTCATAAAAATCCTGGGTGGCAGGTTCTATTATTACCCCCATTTTATAGATCTGGAAACTGAGGCATACAGTGCATAAATGATCATAAAATTAATAAAATATGAGATCTGAGTTGAACTCAGGTCTTCCTAACCCAGATCCAATGATCTGTCCATTATACCCCCAAACTTTCTCTAGATAAAAATTTATTAATGAAAATCACTTATTTGTAGTAGGGAAAAAATATTAAAATCTCAAGATGGGCAGGATCATGAAAAATTTCAAAAAAGGAGATATCACCTGAGCTAAGCCTTTAAGCAAGCCAGGGAATAAGGTAAGAAAGAAGTTCGTTTCTGTCATGGGGAACAGCTTTTGTTAAGGCACAGAGCTAAGACGTGACATCTTGAATTCTTAGAACAGCTAATACATCAATTTGTCAGGCACACAGAATGCATGAAGGGGAATGATATGAAATGCTACTTGAAAAGTTATCATGAGCTAGTTTTTGAAGAGCTTTGTATGTCAAAGCTCAGGAGCTAACATTTTAGCTTAGAGTTGGTAATGGGGAATCACGGAAGTTTTTTGAGCAGTAGAATGATATGGTAAGACCTGTAACTAAGGGCTATTAATTTGTCAGTTTTACAGAGAACATTTTGGAGGCAGGATACCCTAGAAGCAGATACTAATAGGGATTCTATTGAAAAAGTTCAGAAGAGAAATGATCAGGTCCTAAATGAGGATAGTGATTGTATGATTATTAGATAGGAATATGACTCACTAGTATGCATTTATCAATTCCTAATGGCTAGTATGAGCTGATTGTTAAATCTTACGAAAATATTTTTCAAAAAATCTGTGTATTTATGCCCCTGAAATTGGCAAATGTTACAATTCAGGGTTTTATTACTTTGTTGCTTTAATTTAAGAAAGTGATAGAAAAATAATTAATAATATAAATTGAAATTTAAAATATTGTGAATTATTTTAGGGAATCTATTGTTAAACATATGCTGGCATACCCTGGATGTGAGGATGAGATTTACGATTTTTAATACATGAATATGGTGTGATAGGAAACCAGAATAGTGGTGTTTGTACAGAGTTCTGTTCAGATATTTTTGAATTTTTTTGTTTAGGAGTGAAAATCTTATTTGCAGACAAGTGAATATATTTGCCTTGTGTTTTATATTTCAATTCATTTCACCCTCACTGACCAAATATATGTGAATGCTTTTCAGGGGTGTATGGTGTGCGTGTGTGTGTGTGTGTGTGTGTGTGCTTTCTTTTTCTTTGTTCTTGCTTTTAGACATCAGAAATGAGAACCCCTCTGCCTCCATTTATCACTTAATCTTTTGCCTTTTAAAATCTAGAGTAGCCTGTGTTCTTAACCTCCATGATGTGAAAGAGATAATCAGGAAGTAGGGAAAGAGGATAAATATTTATTTAGTTCCTATTATGTCCAGTCAGTGTGTTCAGGGCTTTTACCTTCTTTATCACAACAACCCTAAATCATAGGTGCTATTTTTGTCCCTATTCTGCAGTTGAGTCAACCGAACCAAATGGACACAAATGAGTTTTTCAGGGTTTTGTCCCTATTTTACAGTTGAGGCAACTGAACCAAAGGGACATCACTTGACTTTTTCAGGGCCATACAGCTAGCAAATGCTTGAGGATGAATTTGAATTTATTTCACTGACTCTCAGTGTTCTATCACCTCCTTCCACTTTGAAGTGGAACTATTTGACCAATAGGAAACACTAAGAAACATACTGCTGACAAACACAGATAGAAAGAGGCAGACAGACCTTTGGGCACGGAGATGAACAACAGTAATATGGACTGAATGGAGAGTGGGGCTTAGTAATTAGGAGTTGAGCTGATGGGAGCAGATTATTTTGAATTCATCTTGTCAAATTGTCCAGTACAGACATGTAACACAGTAAGGAGTCTTGCGAGAAGTGAGAACTGAATTAGAACAAAAAGGACATATAGCAAAAGTATTGAAAATATGGGCCACATGACTCTCAAGTTTGCTCCAAACCAGATTAAAATATAATTTGGAAATTATTTAAGAAAATAATGAAAAACATGGTATCTCATAAATGACATTACACTTTTGAATGATTCCAATAGAGTACTTTATGTATATTTTAATGGTCCTTGTTTCTATTTGATGTTACTGACCTAGAGTATCTAAGAAATAAATATCTTTGACTTTTGTGTTCCCTGCTTGTGTGCCTCAATTAGTATTGTAATGTAAATTTCTGACCAACTTTTTCCATGTATACATACTATGTTTCATAATGGAAAAGTGCATTGCAGGGCATGAGGAGAGTTACAGTGTGTTCTTAACTATGCAATTTTAGTAAATGGCTTTGCTAAGAGATGAATGCATCTAATGGCTGGTTATTGTTGGGAAATATATTTGTTGGGGTTTGTGAATTATAAATTTAAGAATCAGAATATCTAGTATGTCCCCCATTTGCTGAACCTGTGGTAAAGTAGTTATTGACTGAACCCTCCTATATGTGTGCAAAGTGGGGGAGGAGCTGCTAAAATTAGACACAGCAGAAGCTGCTGAGCATTCTGTCATTTCTATAATTTTCTATTCTATCAAACCAGTTGGGAACTTCTGAGAGTCTAGATGCCATAATAATATGCAATAACTGCCATAACTTTCCAACATTCACCTCTAAAAAAAATAAAATAGTATTCCAAAATGAATCCTGGAACAGCAGAACTAGCAAAAAGATGAGAAGAAACAATCTTTGAGTCCTAGAAACTTGGAAAATCATCAGGAAAGTTCTGTCTCAGTCAGGAAAAGGGAGCACAATCTGGAACAGAACACATCCCAGAAAAAAAGCAGCAAGTTTTACCTCAGCCAATCATTGGTAGATCCTGAGCCTTCCTATGGTAGAGCAGGCAGATTCTATAGCTCTTGGCATAAGATGAATGTGAAAGTGCTCCTTCTACTCTGGGAGCAAAGCTCAAATTGAAAAGAAAGAAAAATGCCAAAAACATAGGGGAAAAAACCCAAAACAACTACCCCAAAAAATAATTGAAAAAGAATCTGACAATAAAAAGTTATTATGGTGACAAGGAAGATCAAGACAGAAATTCGGAAGATGAAAGCAAAGTTAAAACACTTATGGTCAAAATCACAAGAAAACATTGGGGTCCTAAGATCAGGAAAAAAAAAAAAACTCATGGAAGAACTCAAGAAGGAGTTTAAAGGTCATATAAGAGATAGAAGAAAAAAGAAATGAGAGTGATGCAAGAGAAATATGAAAAAACAGTTTAGAAATATAAAACAACCACTTAAAAAGTAGAATTGACCAATTAGAAAGGGAGATAACAAAAATCCATAAGCAAGCTCCTTAAAAAGTAAAATTGGTAAAAATGAAAAGCGAATACAACAGGTAATTGAAGAAAATAGTTCCTTAAAAGTTAGAAATGGTCAACTAGAAGCTAACGACTGTGAGGCATCAAAAATCAATCAAACAAATTCAAAAGAATGAAAAAAGTAGAGGAAAACTAGTGACTTAAAAAATTGAATCAGGGGAAATAAAGTCAGAATCATCAGTCTACCGAAATTCATAATCAAAAGCAAGACTTGGATAGTATCTTTTTAAAAAATAGCTTTTTATTTACAAGATATATGCATAGGTAATTTTTCAGCATTGAAAGTTTTTAAATCCTTTTGTTCCAACTTTTTCCCTCCTCCCCCCACACCCCCTTTCCCACATGGCAGCTTGACCAATATATATTAAATATGTTAAAGTATAAATTAAATAAAACATATGTATACATGTCCAAACAGTTAATTTGTTGTACAAAAATAATCAGACTCTGAAATAGTGTACAATTAGCCTGTGAAGGAAATAAAAAATGCAGGCGGACAAAAATAGAGGGTTTGGGAATTCTATGTAGTGGTTCATAGTCATCTCTCAGAGTTCTTTGGCTGGGTGTAGCTGGTTCAATTCATTACTGCTCTATTGGAACTAATTTGGTTCATCTCATTGCTGAAGATGGCCATGTCCATCAGAAATGATCGCCATATGGTATTGTTGTTGAAGTATATAATGATCTCCTGGTCCTGCTCATTTCACTCAGTATCAGTTCATGTAAGTCTCTCCAGGCCTTTCTGAAATCATCCTATTGGTCATTTCTTACCAAACAATAATATTCCATATTATTCATATACCACAATTTATTCAGCCATTCTCCAATTGATGGGCATCCATTCAATTTCCAGTTTCTGGCCAGTACAAAGAGGGCTGCCACAAACATTATTGCACATACAGGTCTTTTTCCCCTTCTTTAAAATCTCTTTGGGATATAAGCCCAGTAGTAACACTGCTAGATCAAAGGGTATGCACAGTTTGATAGCTTTTTGAGCATAGTTCCAAATTGGTCTCCAGAATGGCTGGATGAATTCACAATTTCACCAAGAATGTATCAGTGTCCCAATTTTCCTACATCCCCTCCAGCATTCCACATTATCTTTCCCTGTCATTCTAGCCAATGTGATAAGTATGTAGTGGTATCTCAGAGTTGTCTTACTTTGCATTCCTCTGATTAATAATGACTTGGAGCATCTTTTCATATGACTAGAAATAGTTTCAATTTCTTCATCTGAGAATTGTCTGTTCATATCCTTTGACCATTTATCAATTGGAGAATGGCTTGATTTCTTATAAAGTAGAGTCAGTTCTCTATATATTTTGGAAATGAGCCTTTATCAAAACCTTTGACTGTAAAAATGTTTTCTCAGTTTATTGATTCCCTTCTAATCTTGTCTGCATTAGTTTTGTTTATACAAAAACTTTTCAATTTGATATAATAAAATTTTTCTATTTTGTGATCAATAATGATCTCTAGTTCTTCTTTGGTCATAAATTCTTTTCTCTTTTACAGGTCTGAGAGGTAAGCTAACTTATGCTCTTCCAATTTATTTATAATCTCATTCATTATGCCTAGGTCATGAACCCATTTTGATCTTATCTTAGTGTACGGTGTTAATTGTGGGTCAATGCCTAGTTTCTGCCATACTAATTTCCAATTTTCCCAGCAATTTTTGTTAAACAGTGAGTTCTTGTCCCCAAAGCTGGGATTATTATAAAAATATAATATATAATTATAATATAAAACATAATTATAATAATATAATAACATGAGTTATTGGCTGTTTTGTCCTTTGAACCTAACCTATTCCACTGATCAACTAGTCTATTTCTTAGCCAATACCAAATGATTGTGGTAACCACTGCTTTATAATATAATTTTTGATCTGGTACAGCTAGGCTACCTTCATTTGATTTTTTTTTTCATTAATTCCCTTGAAATTCATGACCTTTTGTTTTTCCATATGAACTTTGTTGTTATTTTTTCTAGGTCATTAAAATAGTTTTTTGGGAGTCTGATTCATATAGCACTAAATAAATAGATTGGTTTAGGTAGTAGTGTCATCTTTATTATATTTGCTCACCTTATCCAAGAGCATTTAATATTTTTCCAATTGGTTATATCTGACTTTATTTATGTGGAAAGCGTTTTGTAGTTTTGCTTATATAATTTCTGATTTTCCCTTGGCAGATAGATTCCTAAATATTTTATACTGTCAGTAATTACTTTAAATGGAATTTCTCTTTGTAACTCTAACTGTTGGATTTTGTTAGTGATATATAAGAATGCTGATGACTTTTATGGGTTTATTTTGTATCCTTCAACTTTGCTAAAGGTGTGGATTATTTCTCATAGCTTTTTACTAGAATCTCTGGGGTTTTCTAAGTATACCATCATATCATCAGCAAAGAGTGATAATTTGGTTTCTTCATTACCTAGTCTAATTCCTTTTATCTCTTTCTCAACTCTTATTGCCAAAGCTAGCATCTTTAACACAATATTGAATAGTAATGGTGATAGAGGGCAATCTTGTTTCACTCCTGATCTTATTGGGAATGGTTCCAGTTTATCCCCATTACATATTATGCTTACTAATGGTTTTTAAGAAATGCTATTGATTATTTTAAGGAAAAGTCCATTTATTCCTATACTCTCAAGTGTTTTTAATAGAAATGGATGTTGGATTTTATCAAATGCTTTTTCTGCACATATTGAGATGATCATATGGTTTTTGTTAATTTGGTTATTAATATGATCAATTATACTAATAGTTTTCCTAATATTGAACCAGCCCTGCATTCCTGGTACAAATCCTATTTGATCATGGTGTATTATCATGGGGATGATTTTCTGTAGTCTTTTTTGCTAATATCTTATTTAAGATGTTAGCATCAATATTCATTAGGGAGATAGGTCTATACTTTTCTTTCTCTGTTTTCAACCTACCTGGTTTAGGTATTAATACCATGTCTATGTCATAAAATGAATTCGGTAGGACTCCTTCATTCCCTATTTTTTCAAATAGTTTATATAGCATTGGGGCTAATTGTTCTTTAAATGTTTGGTAGAATTCACATGTAAATCCATCTGGTCCTGGGGATTTTTTCTTAGGGAGTTGATTAATAGCTTGTTCTATTTCTTTTTCTGAGATGGGACTATTTAAGCAATTTACTTCCTCCTCTGTTAATCTGGGAAGCCTATATTTTTGGAGGTAGTCATCCATTTCATTTAAGTTATTAAATTTATTGGCATAAAGTTGGACAAAGTAACTCCTTATTATTGCTCTAATTTTCTCTTCATTGGTGGAAAGTTCCCTCTTTTCATTTTTAAGACTAACAGTTTGATTTTCCTCTTTCCTTTTTCTAATCAAATTTACCAAATGTTTATCAATTTTATTGTTTTTTTTCATATAACCAACTCTTAGTTTTATTTATCAATTTAAAAGTTTTTTTTTTTTAGTTTTGATATTATTAATTTCTCCTTTTAATTTTAGAATTTCAAGTGTAGTATTTGATTGGGTGTTTTAATTTGTTCTTTTTCTAGCTTTTTAAGTTGTAAGCCCAATTCAAGTATTTCTCTATTTTATTCAAGTAAGACTCTAAAGATATAAAATTTCCCCTTATTACTGCTTTGGCTGCATCCCACAAATTTTGGTATAATGTCTTATGGTTGTCATTATCTTGAGTGAAATTATTAATTGTGCCTATAATTTGCTGTTTCACCCAATCATTCTTTAAAATGAAATTATTTAGTTTCCAATTACTTTTTGGTCTATTTACACCTAACTTTTTCTTGAATGTAGTTTTTACTGCATTGTGTTCTGAAAAGAAAGCATTTACTATTTCAGCCTTCCTGCATTTAATTTTGAGGTCTTTATGTCCTAATATATGATCAATTTTTGTGTAAGTTCCATGAACTGCTGAGAAGAAAGCATACTCCTTTCTGTCACCATTCAGTTTTCTCCAAAGATCTAGCATACCTAATTTTTCTAATATTCTATTTACCTCTTTAATTTCTTTCCTATTTGTTTTGTGATTTGATTTGTCTAATTCTGTCTTGCACTGTCTAAGAGTGCAAGATTGAGATTTCCCACTATTACAGTTTTGCTGTCTATTTCTTCTTGCAACTCTCTTAACTTCTCCTTTAGGAAGTTAGATGCTACACCACTTGGTGCATATATGTTTAATCTTTATATTGCTTCATTGTCTATAGTACCCTTTAGCAAGATATAGTTTCCTTCCTTATCTCTTTTAATTACATCAATTTGTGCTTTTGCTTGATCTGAGATAAGGATGGCTACCCCTGCTTTTTTGACTTCATTTGAAGCATAATAGATTCTGTTCCAGCCTTTTATCTTTACTCTGTATGTATCTCCCTGCTTTAAATGTGTTTCCTGTAAATAACATATTGTTGGATTCTGACTTTTGATCCAGTATGCTATCTGCCTCCACTTAATGGGAGAGTTTATGCCATTAACATTTACAGTTAAAATTACTAATTTTGTATTTCCTGCTATCTTATTATCCCCAGATTATGCTTTTCTTTTTCTTGCCCCACTAAAACTCTTTCCCAGTTTTAAACTTATGGGCCCCACTTTTCTCATGCTGCTCACCCTCTTAGGATCTCTCCCTCCCCCCTTTGAATCTCTTCCCCTTTTTTGTACCCTTCCTTTATTACTCTTTTCTTTTCCCTTTTCCTCACCCCCTTTTTAGTGAGTTGGGAGAAGATTCTCTCTAAAACAAATATGTCAATTGTTTTCTCTTTGAACCAACTCTGATGAAAGTAAGATTCACCTAATGTTCCTCCCCCTCTGTAGTTTCTCTCAGATATGATAGGTTTCCTTTGCCTCATCATGGGATGTAGTTTCCCTTTTTTTTAAATCTCCCCTCTTCCCTTTTTCTGACACTGTCCTCTTTCCATTTCTACTTTCCCTTTTATGTTATATCAGTAAAATAAAATTACACATATGGTTTTTATGTATATCCACAACAGAAATACAGTTCTCAAGAGTTCATTTTACCTTTTTCTGCTTTTTTTAAGTCCTATGGTTGGAGATCAAATTTTTTGTTTAGATCTGGTTTTTTCCTTAGAAACAAATGGAATTCCTCTGTTTCATTAAATGTACATCTTCTTCCATCCAAGAAAATGCTCAGCTTGGTTAAGTAGTTTATTCTTGGCTGCATTCCAAGTTCTTTTCCTTTTTGGAATGTCAGATTCCAGGCCCTTTGATCCTTTAATGTTGAGGCAGCCAGATCTTGAGTGACCCTTATTGTGGCACCATGGTATTTGAATTTTTTTTCCCTGGCTGCTTGTAATATTTTTTATTTAGTCTGATAGTTATGAAATTTGGCCACAATATTCCTCGGAGTTTTTATTTTAGGTTCTTTTTCAGGTGTTCAATGAATTCTTTCAGTACCTATTTTACCTTCTCAATTCTATTACTTCTATTACTTGACAGTTCTCTTTGATGATTTCCTATAAAACATTATCTAGGTTCTTTTTTTTCATTATAATTTTCAGGAAGTCCAATGATTCTCAGGTTATCTCTCCTAGATCTATTTTCCAGGTCTGTTGTTTTTCCAAGTAAATATTTGACGGTTTTTTTCTAATCTTTAATTTTTTTGGTTTTGCTTGAGTGATTCTTGATATCTCAATAAATCAGTCATTTCTATTTGTTCAGTTCTGATTTTTAGTGAGTTATTTTCTTCATTACCCTTTTTTTTTTTTTTTTACTTCTTTTTGTATATGTCCAGTTGAGTTTTTAAATTGAGTTGTTTTGCTCTATGGAATTTTTTTCCATTTCACTATTTTTTTTTAGTGAGTTATTTTCTTTTTCCAATTCACAAATTCTACTTTCTTGGGAATTCTTTACCTTTTCCAATTCATAAATTCTGTTTCCTTGCACTTCTTGGGAATTTTTTACCTTTTCCAATTCACATTTCAGGAAGTTGTTGCTCTTTTGCATAGCTTTTCTTTCCTTTCTCCATTTTTCTTTTATCTTCTTTTAAGATTTTTATTGGTCTTTTCTAGGAGAGCCTTTTGTGTTGGGGAACAACAATTTTCTGGAGACTGTCTGCTATTAGTCTCCTTGGGGTTGAAAAGCTGCTCTCTTTCTGTATAGAAGCTATTGATCATCCTTTTGGTTTTTTATTCATTTTTTTTTAAAGCTTGTAGAGTCTGTCTTCAGGGCCAGGAGGTTATCAGCTTTCTCTGCAGAACAAGGATAGGTTTATGGATGGGTAGCTGTCCTGCCAATTGGTTACAAAGAGCAGCGAGGCACAGGCATGCTCTGGGAAAGAATTCCCCACTGGAAGTAGCTCAGGCTCAAGTGCCCTACAAAAAACCCTGTTGTGTGGGTTAAGGACTGCTCCAGGGCTAGAAGCTGGGCAGTGAAAGTTACTGTCCCAAGCCAAAGTCCACTGTGGGGCTGTGGGTATTAAGGCTGACCAGTGAATAGTCACGCATGGACAGGAAGTGTCTCTGCCCTGAAGTACAGTCAGGCTGAGGAAGTTCTATTGCCCCATGCTGAGCCCCATACTGTGCAGATTAGAGGTTGCCCTGGGCTGTGCTCCCCTGCTGTGCAGATTTGTAACTGCCCTTGCAAAAGCCCCATAAAGCAGAATGTGGCTTCAGGGCTGTGTTACACTCTGCACTGGGTCACTTACAGTTTTGGGTGGTTATAGCCAGATCTTGTTAGGTACTGGAGTTTTTTAGAGACTACCTTCTGTCTTTGGGTTTAATTTCTCTGCCAGTTTACTGCTTTATAATTAAAGGAGAGCAGTTAGTCTATGGGAAAGTTGTCTCTAGCCACAGAGGTCATCCCGCCCCTGATTTACTCTCCCTGCCTGTGCTGGTGTGTTCCCACCCCTCAGGACAAACCTTTCCTGGTGATCTTCCAGATTATCTTTGGCTGGTAAATTGTTGTGCTTCTAAACTTCATGGGTTTTATCAGCCAAGCACTATTTTTGAGGCTGAATTTAATAGTTGGTCGGTTGTGAGGGCAGGAGAGGAGCTGAAAAAGTCTCATGTGTCTTCTCCACCATCTTGGCTCTGCACACTCTGGATAGTATCTTTCAAGCAGTTATTGAAGAAGAATTTCCTTAATGTCCTGGAACCACAGGCCAGAATGGATATTTAAAGAATCCACTGATCATTCAGAAAAGAATCCCCTAAATAAAAACTTCAAGGAACATCATAAACAAATTTAGAACTACCACATTAAGGAAAAAAGTCACAACTGGCCCCAAAGAAACAGTTCAAATATTGGGGCCCAAAATTCAGGCTTACTTGGGGCTTAGTAGCTATAACATAAAAAAGATAAGAGGTGATGAAACATGATATTCTGGAAGGCAAAGGAGCTAGGATTATAATCAAGAAATATTAGAGAAAATAAGTGTATTACATCAACAGCAAAAACGGTCTTTTAAAGAAATAGAAGGACTTAAAGATATCATAAGGAGAAAACCAAAATAAAATAAAAAATCTAATATATATGTATATGTATGTATATACACACAACTAATAGCATAGCCAGAAGTTATATAAATAAACAAGGTATGGTACAAGGTGAATTTGAGGGAATGATATAAAAGTAATTGAGGGATGATAAAGAGGAGTATACTGGGTGCTGAAGAAAGGGGTATAATGAGGTAAAGTATTTCACAAACCGAGATAAAGACTCATTACAATTAAAGGGAACAGATTTGAATCACTTGAACCTTAAAAAATTAAATAAGACAGACTTTTGAAGAAAACTGAAAGGGAACAGAAAAAAAATTTAACTTTTCCTCTATAGCAATGGCACTTAATACAAAAATTGACCATGCATTAGAGCATAAAATCTCAAAATAAGACATAGAAAAGCAGAAATATTAAATGCATTATTTTCAGATCATAATGCAATAAAAATTATATTCAATAAAGAAAAGCAGAAAGATAAATTAAAAATAAATTGGAAATTAAATAATTTAATTTTCAAGAATAAATGAATTAAAGAATTGTTTATAATTATAAATAATTATAATTATATATGTTATATTTATATATAATTATAGAAACAAACAACAATTTCATGAAAGAAAAATTATAACAATGAGACAAAATACCAATATTGATAGAATGCAATCAAAACAGTACTTAGGGAAAAAAAAATATTTTTCCTAAATTCTTACATAAACAAAATGGAAAACAACCAAATCAACAAATTGAGCATGCAACTAAAAACTTGAAAAAGTTTTTCACTTTTCTAGAAAAACTAGAAAAAGAGCAAATTAAATGTTTTCAATCAAGCAAATTGGAAATCTTGATAATTAAGGGTGATATTAATATGATTGAAAGTTTAAAAAAAAGCCTATTGAACTAATAAATAAATCTAGGATCTAGTTTTATGGAAAAAAAGACAATGATAGATAAATCATTAGTTAATTTGATTAAAAACTAAGAAGTCAAACATCCAGTATCAAAAATTAAAAGGATGAAATCATCACCATTGTAGAAAAAAGTTAAACCAATCATTAAGAACTATTTCACCCAATTATATGGCAATAAATCTGACAATCTGAATGAAATCATTAATATTTATGAAAACGTAAATTACCCAGATAAATAGATCAGGAAGTAGAATACTTCAACAATCCTATTTTAGTGGGGAAAATGAATAAGTGATTAATGAATTCCCCAAGAAAAAAAAAATGTCCAGAGCCAGATAGATTCACAGGTAAATTCCACCAAATATTTAAAGAACAATTAATTTCAATTCGATATAAACTTTTTGGGAAAATAGGCAAAAAAGAGTCCTATCAAACTCCTTTTAAGATGCAAATATGTTGCTGATACCTAAATCAAGAAGAGCTAAAACAGAGAGACACAATTATAGACCAAATTTCCTAATGAATATTGATGCAAATATTTTGAACAAAATACTACCAAAGTGATTATAGTAATATATTACAAGGATTACACTCTATCTCTAAAGTAGTTATACCACAGAGATATTAGGAAAATTTTTAACATAACTGATCATATCAGTCACAAAACTAACTGAAATCATTTGATTATCTACATAGATACTGATAAAACTTTGGACAAAATGCAATATCCCTCCTACTCAAAAAATTAGAGAACTTTGGTGTAAAGGTATTTCTTAAAGTGGTTATTGGTATTTTTCTAAAATCATCAAGAATTATTATTTGTAATTGAGATAAGCCTTCCCATTAAAATCAGAAATGAAGGAAGAATGCCCATTATCATGACTATTATTCAGTATAGTACTATAAATGTTAACTATAACAATAAAAGAAGAAAATTAAATCAAAGAAATTAGAACAACTCTATTCAGCAATATAATAATCAAAAGACTAATGGAAGATTGATGGAAAATACTATACATATCCTTTGAGAAAACTGTGGAGCCTGAATGTTCAATATCATTGAAACATGATATTTTCACTCTTTTATTTTTTCTGTCTTATTGTTTCCTCCTTTTTCTTCTTATTTTTTTTTAAGTTTCTAATGTGGAAATATATTTAACATGATTGTACATTTATAACATATCATATTGCTTGTTGTCTTAGACAGGGACTAGGCAAAGGAAGGGATGAATTTGAAACTCAAAATATTACAAAATTATATTGAAAACTCAAAAAGAATTGCAAATGAAAATTATTCTGAGTTATTGCTTTACACTTATCAGATTGTATAATATGACAAAAAAAGAAAATGATATATTTTCAAGAGGAGACACTGCTGGTAGATTCAATCATTCTGGAGAGCAATTTGGAACTGTCTTTAAAGAGCAACCAAACTTGTATACCACTTAATGCAGAAATATCACTAGTAGATTTATATCCCAAAGATGTCATAAAAAGAGAAAAGGATCTACCTATGCAGAAATATATATAGTAGCACTTTTCATGATGGCAAAATATTGGAAACTGAAGGAATGCCAATCAGGTAAGGAATAGTTGAACAAGCTCTGGTATATGAATGTAATGGTATACTACTCTACAATAATGAATGATGAAAGGGAGATTTTTTTTTTTGTATATTTAGTCACTTTATTTGATAATATGAAATTGCTTTCCAAAATTATTTTAGTACCAGCAATGCATTAGTAGTCCACGACCTCTCCAACACTGTTGACATTTTTTTTTCATTTTTGCCAATTTTCTTTTTTTTTTTTATTTTTTTAATTTTTTTATTTGAGATTTGATTCTTTTTTTTTAATTTTTATTTAATAATTACTTTATATTGACACTCGTTTCTGTTCTGATTTTTTTTCCCTCCCTCCCTCCACCCCCTCCCCTAGATGGCAAGCAGTCCTTTATATGTTGGATATGTTGCAGTATATCCTAGATACAATATATGTTTGCAGAACTGAACAGTTCTCTTGTTGCATAGGGAGAATTGGATTCAGAAGGTATAAATAACCCGGGAAGAAAAACAAAAATGCAGATAGTTCACATTTGTTTCCCAGTGTTCTTTCTTTGGGTGTAGCTGCTTTTGTCCGTCATTTATCAATTGAAACTCAGGTCTCTTTGTCAAAGAAATCCACTTCCATCAAAATATGTCCTCATACAATATCGTTGTTGAAGTGTATAATGATCTCCTGGTTCTGCTCATTTCACTTAGCATCAGTTCATGTAAGTCTCGCCAGTCCTCTCTGTATTCATCCTGCTGGTCATTTCTTACAGAACAATAATATTCCATAACATTCATATACCACAATTTACCCAGCCATTCTCCAATTGATGGGCATCCATTCATTTTCCAGTTTCTGGCCACTACAAACAGGGCTGCTACAAACATTTTGGCACATACAGGTCCCTTTCCCTTCTTTAGTATTTCTTTGGGATATAAGCCCAATAGAAACACTGCTGGATCAAAGGGTATGCACAATTTGATAATTTTTTGGGCATAATTCCAGATTGCTCTCCAGAATGGTTGGATTCGTTCACAACTCCACCAACAATGCATTAGTGTCCCAGTTTTCCCGCATCCCCTCCAGCATTCATCGTTATTTTTTCCTGTCATCTTAGCCAATCTGACAGGTGTGTAGTGGTATCTCAGAGTTGTCTTAATTTGCATTTCTCTGATCAATAATGATTTGGAACACTCTTTCATATGGGTGGTAATAGTTTCAATTTCATCCTCTGAAAATTGTCTGTTCATATCCTTTGACCATTTATCAATTGGAGAATGGCTTGATTTCTTATAAATTTGAGTCAGTTCTCTATATATTTTGGAAATGAGGCCCTTATCAGAACCTTTAACTGTGAAGATGTTTTCCCAGTTTGTTGCTTCCCTTCTAATCTTGTTTGCATTAGTTTTATTTGTACAAAGGCTTTTTAATTTGATGTAATCGAAATTTTCTATTTTGTGATCAGTAATGGTCTCTAGTTCATCTTTGGTCACAAATTTCTTTCTCCTCCACAAGTCTGAGAGATAAACTATTCTATGTTCCTCTAATTTATTTATAATCTCGTTCTTTATGCCTAGGTCATGGACCCATTTTGATCTTATCTTGGTATATGGTGTTAAGTGTGGGTCCATGCCTAATTTCTGCCATACTAATTTCCAATTATCCCAGCAGTTTTTATCAAATAATGAATTCTTTTCCCAGAAGTTAGGGGCTTTGGGTTTGTCAAACACTAGATTGCTATAGTTGACTATTCTGTCTTGTGAACCTAGCCTTTTCCACTGATCCACTAATCTATTTCTTAGCCAATACCAAATGGTTTTGGTGACTGCTGCTTTATAATATAATTTTAGATCAGGTACAGCTAGGCCACCTTCATTTGATTTTTTTTTTCATTAATTCCCTTGAGATTCTCGACTTTTTATTGTTCCATATGAATTTTGTTGTTATTTTTTCTAGATCATTAAAATATTTTCTTGGTAGTCTGATTGATATAGCACTAAATAAATAGATTAGTTTAGGGAGTATTGTCATCTTTATTATGTTCGCTCGTCCGATCCAAGAGCATTTAATATTTTTCCAATTATTTAAGTCTGACTTTATTTGTGTGGAGACTTTTTTATAATTTTGCTCATATAATTCCTGACTTTCCTTTGGTAGATAGATTCCCAAATATTTTATGGTATCAACAGTTATTCTGAATGGAATTTCTCTTTGTATCTCTTGCTGTTGGGTTTTGTTGGTGATGTATAAAAATGCTGAGGATTTATGGGGATTTATTTTGTAGCCAGCTACTTTGCTAAAATTATGAATTATTTCCAATAGCTTTTTAGTAGAATCTCTGGGGTTCTCTAGGTATACCATCATATCATCTGCAAAGAGTGATAGTTTGGTTTCCTCATTGCCTACTTTAATTCCTTTAATATCTTTCTCGACTCTTATTGCCGAGGCTAGTGTTTCTAATACGATATTAAATAATAATGGTGATAGTGGGCAACCTTGCTTCACTCCAGATCTTACTGGGAAAGGTTCCAGTTTTTCCCCATTGCATATGATGCTTACTGATGGTTTTAAATATATGCTCCTGACTATTTTAAGGAAAAGTCCATTTATTCCTATGCTCTCAAGTGTTTTTATTAGGAATGGATGTTGGATTTTATCAAATGCTTTTTCTGCATCTATTGAGATGATCATATGGTTTTTGTTTGTTTGGTTATTGATATAGTCAATTATGCTAATAGTTTTCCTAATATTGAACCAGCCCTGCATTCCTGGTATAAATCCTACTTGGTCATAGTGTATTATCCTGGTGACGATTTTCTGTAATCTTTTTGCTAATATTTTATTTAAGATTTTAGCATCAATATTCATTAGGGAGATTGGTCTATAATTTTCTTTCTCTGTTTTCAGCCTACCTGGTTTAGGTATCAGTATCATGTCTGTGTCATAAAAGGAGTTTGGTAGGACTCCTTCAATCCCTATTTTTTCAAATAGTTTATATAACATTGGAGTTAATTGTTCTTTAAATGTTTGGTAGAATTCACATGTAAATCCATCTGGTCCTGGGGATTTTTTCTTAGGGAGTTGATTGATAGTTTGTTCTATTTCTTTTTCTGAGATGGGACTGTTTAGGATATTTACTTCTTCCTCTGTTAGTTTGGGCAAGCTATATTTTTGGAGGTATTTTTCTATTTCTTTTAAGTTGTCGAATTTATTGGCATAAAGTTGGGCAAAGTAACTCCTAATTATTGCTCTAATTTCCTCTTCGTTAGTGGCGAGTTCTCCCTTTTCATTTTTAAGACTAACAATTTGATTTTCCTCTTTCCTTTTTTTAATCAGATTTACTAAGGGTTTGTCTATTTTGTTGGTTTTTTCATAGAACCAACTCTTAGTTTTATTAATTACTTCAATAGTTTTTTTTACTTTCAATTTTATTGATCTCTCCTTTTATTTTTAGAATTTCAAGTTTAGTGTTTGACTGGGGGTTTTTAATTTGTTCCTTTTCTAGCATTTTTAGTTGCAAACCCAATTCATTGACCTTCTCTTTCTCTATTTTATACAAATAGGCCTCTAGAGATATGAAATTTCCCCTTATTACCGCTTTGGCTGCATCCCATATATTTTGGTATGATGTCTCATTATTATCGTTTTCTTGGGTGAAGTTATTAATTATGTCTATGATTTGCTGTTTCACCCAATCATTCTTTAGTATAAGATTATTTAGTTTCCAATTATTTTTTGGTCTACTTCCCCCTGGTTTTTTGTTGAATGTAATTTTCATTGCATCATGGTCTGAAAAGGATGCATTTACTATTTATGCCTTACTGCATTTGAGTTTGAGGTTTTTATGTCCTAATATATGGTCAATTTTTGTATAGGTTCCATGAACTGCTGAAAAGAAAGTGTATTCCTTTCTGTCTCCATTACATTTTCTCCAGAGATCTATCATATCTAACTTTTCTAATATTCTATTTACCTCTTTGACTTCTTTCTTACTTATTTTGTGGTTTGATTTATCTAATTCTAAGAGGGCAAGGTTAAGATCTCCTGCTATTATAGTTTTACTGTCTATTTCTTCTTGCAGCTCTCTTAATTTCTCTTTTAAGAATTTAGATGCTACACCACTTGGTGCATATATGTTTAATACAGATAGTGCTTCATTATCCATGCTACCCTTTAGCAAGATATAGTGCCCTTCCTTATCTCTTTTAATTAGATCAATTTTTGCTTTAGCTTGATCTGAGATCAGGATGGCTACCCCTGCTTTTTTGACTTCACCTGAAGCATAGTAGATTTTGCTCCAACCTTTTACCTTTAACCTGCATGTATCTCCCCGCTTCAGGTGTGTTTCCTGTAAACAACATATTGTAGGATTCTGGCTTTTAATCCATTCTGCTAACCGCTTCCTCTTTATGGGGGAGTTTACCCCATTCACATTTATGGTTAGAATGACCAATTCTGTATTACTTGCCATCTTGTTAACCCTGGTTTACACTTTTCTCCCTTCTTCCCCCTTCCCCCCCTTCCCAGTATTAAGCTTGTGAGCACCACTTGCTTCTCACAGCTCTCCCTTTTTAGTATCCCTCCCCCCGCCTTAGAGTTCCTCCCCCTATCTTAT
Organism: Antechinus flavipes; assembly: GCF_016432865.1. Classification (NCBI taxonomy): domain Eukaryota; kingdom Metazoa; phylum Chordata; class Mammalia; order Dasyuromorphia; family Dasyuridae; genus Antechinus; species Antechinus flavipes. The sequence goes on along the minus strand of NC_067400.1, from coordinate 295,676,429 downwards.
CCCTTTCCCTCCCAGTTTCCGTATTCCCTTCCACTTAGCTTATTCCTTCCCTTTTCACTTTTCCCTTCTCACTTTTCAATGAGGTGGGAGAAGTTTCACCATAGATTGAATATATCTTAAGATTTTTCACTTAAAGCCAATTCTGAAGGCAGTAAGATACCCACTATATTCATCCCCCTCCATTCTTTCTCTCAGATATAATAGGTTTCCTATGCCTCTTCATGAAATGTAGTACCCCCACTTTACCCTTTTTCTGGTACAATGTCCTTTCCACATCAATTTCTAGAACAAGGTATACATGTATTCTTTATACATCTATATAGTCGAAATATAGTTCCCAAGATTAATCTTTACCTTTTTAGATTTCTCTTGAGTTCTATATTTGTAGATCAAACTTTTTGTTAAGTTCTGGCTTTTTCATCAGAAATAGATGAAATTCGCTTACTTCGTTGAATGTCCATCTTCTTCCCTGGAAAAAGATGCTCATTCTCGCTGGGTAAGTTATTTTTGGTTGCATACCAAGTTCCTTAGCCTTTCGGAATATCATATTCCAGGCCCTTCGATCTTTTAATGTGGATGCTGCCAGATCCTGGGTGATCCTTATTGTGGCTCCTTGATACTTGAATTGGGTTTTTCTAGCCGCTTGCAATATTTTTTCCTTCGTCTGAAGGTTCTGGCATTTGGCCACTATATTCCTTGGTGTTTTGATTTTAGGATCCCTTTCAGTGGGTGATCGATGAATCCTTTCAATGTTTATTTTTTCCTCTGTTCCTATGACTTCTGGGCAGTTCTCTTTGATAATTTCCTGGAAAATAGTGTCCAGGCTCTTTTTTTCATCATGTTTTTCTGGAAGTCCAATGATTCTCAGATTGTCTCTCCTGGATCTGTTTTCCAGGTCTGTTGTCTTCCCCAGAAGGTATTTCACATTCTTTTCCATTGTTTGATTTTTTTGGATTTGCTTGACTGATTCTTCTTGTCTCCTCGAGTCATTCAATTCCACTTGTTCAATTCTGATTTTCAGTGAAGTATTTTCTTCACTCACTTTTTAAAAATCTTTTTCTAATTGTCCAATTGAGTTCTTTTGTTCTGTGGAATTTTTTTCCATTTCGCCAATTTTGTTTTTTAGAGAGCTGTTTTCTGTTTCCAGTTCACTAATCCTATTTTTCAAGGATTTTACTTCTTTATCCACTCTCTCTTTAACTTTCTCCAGGCTCTTTTGCCAAGCCTCCCTCTCCTTTTCCCAAGCTTCCCTCTCCTTTTGCCAAGCCTCACTCTGCTTTCCCTATTTTTCTTCTAGCTCCCTTGTGAGAGCCTTTTTAATTACTTCTATGAGGTTCATCTGTGCTGAGGAACAGATGATCTCCTCCTTTGGGGATTCACCTGGGGACTGTCTGTTTTTAGTCTCCTCAGGATTTAGAGTCTGCTCTCTATCTATATAGAAGCTGTCAAGGGTTAAAGTCCTCTTCAGTTTCTTGCTCATTCTGTCTAATAATCAAAGACAAACTACCAAAGAAAAACAGAAAAAACTGGAGTCTTTCCTTGGGGGAGGGGCTGGGTATGTTACCGAGCTTCCTCTCCAGACTGCAGGGGGCAGCAGTGAGGCACTAGCAGGACTGTGCTGTGCCTGCGCTCTGAGATCCCAGAGCGTGCTGAGTCACTGTGGGGGGGGAAGGGAGGGGCGGCCAGGTCCCGAGAGACTCCAGCTGTTTGGGGTTGTGTTCTTCAGCCCCGGTGTTTTTAGCTTCTCTGCTGGGCTGCTGACTTGCTGCCGGAGCAAAGTATCTAACCCTGTAGCGAAGCTCTCCCCGCAGAGATGGCTGCGATCACTCCCCACCCCCTCTCCAGTCTGCTTCCGTGCTCTCACTGCCGCTGCCCGCTGCCTGCGCCCGATCTAAAACCGTCCCAGCCCTCCAGTAAAGACAGACCTTTCTTGGCGAATCTCAAGGATGGCTTCTCTTGGTAACTATTTGTGGGTTTTTTTTCAGTCAAGCATTAATTCAGAGGCTTGTAATGAAATGGATAGTGAGAGAAAGCGTGGAGCTTATGCAGCTGTGAGCCTCCTCTCCGCCATCTTAACCGGAAGTGAAAGGCTGATTTTGAAAGAAACAAAGAAACCTAGAAAAACATTTACAAAGTTATGCAATGAATTGAGCAAAATCAAGAAAATATTATACAAAATATCAGCAATATTGTGTGATGACCAAGTATGAATGACTCAGCTCCTCTCAGCACCACAATGATGGAAAAGAAGTACAAAGGACTCAGGAAAGATAGTGCTATCCATATCCAGATTTGGATCCAGAACAAATGAACTCTGAATGCAAATCAAAACATGTTCTTTTTTTTTTCTCCCTTATTTTGTTCTCTCCTTTGTTTGTGGCTTTTTCCCTCTTTTTGATATGTTTCTTCTTTCACAACTATGACTAATATGGAAATATGTTTTACATGATAGTGCATGTGTAACCTATATCAAATTGCTTATTATGTTAGGAAGAAGGGAGAAAAGGAGAGGAAGAGAGGAAGAAAAGATTGGAACTCATAATTTTGTAAAAATGAATACTAAAATTGTTTTGATATGTAATTGGGAAAAATAAAATAATACTTAAAAAAAAACTATTGGGTTTCATCTTCCAGTATGACGTCACCTAGAGGTAACTATACCAATATTTTCTAAATGGTATCTCTCTCTGTGTCTCTATCTCTGTCTCTCTGTCTCTGAGTCTCCATCTCTGTCTCTCTGTCTCTGTCTCTCTGTTTCTATGTCTCTGTTTCTCTTTCTCTCTCTCTCAAAAATATAGGAGAACTCACAAAACTATGGTCACTGAAATATCACTTTTGACACATATTGCTTGAATAGCAATCACTTAAGGAGTGTAATGTCCTTCACAGCTCCCAAACACTTTTCAATTTCTTGGAGAAAGGGATGCTTGGAAATATTGATGAATAGAATAGCAACAATAATGAGCACCTTTTAAAATATAATTATCCAAAGAAAAAAAATTCCCATCCAGTTTCACCATACCAAGAAAGGAGCATGAAATGGAAGGAAGGTCAGCCAAGTCATATGCTTATGTAATGTAACAGAAAAGTCATGAAAATTATTTAAAAATACCCATGATAAATTGTTTCACATGATCTGATTAATCAATTTAATATAGCACAAGCTATCTCCCCACTCATAATATTTAAGGACAGTAACCAGGAATCTGGTTACTGAGACTGCTGAGATTACTGCTAGCTGAACTAGCTACTAAGAGCAGTTAGTTGGTGCATTGGATACAGCATCAGGCTTAGAATCAAGGAGACCTGAGTTCAAATGTGAAGAGGTGTAGTCAAGTGTATTTCAAACATGACATGAGCTTAACCATAAAATTAGTGTCATAAAGATTAAAGCCCAGCATAAATGAATAGTTATGAAAATACTGAGAAGAAAGAGAGAACTTATTGGGATAGATGATATAACATTAACAAATGACAGAGAGAATGCAAAATTATTCAGCCACTGTACTGTTTTAGTCTTATCTATTCATTAATATGTTTTAAGAAAAGACACAGAGCAAAGGAAAATTAAAAATAAAAACAAAAAATTGAGGTGCCAGTTAAAGGACATAACAATAAAGAGCACCTGACTATTTTGAGGTCAAGGCTTTTGGTCTAAATTAAATATATGGGTAAACACTGAAAGAGCTTGAAGATATGATCAAAGGGCAACTGTTAATAATCTCTGAGCAAGTGTGGATATTGGAAAATATGCCAGAAGGCCCCTGATATCACTTTGCATGTTCTAGTTTACAAATTGGGGAAATGGATGGATTCTAAAAATGACAAACTAATTAATAAATATTTAGTTTATCACCATTTCCCACCCAAATTAAATTAGGTTGAGGGTAACAAGAAAATTAACCTAACCTTCCCCTGGTGGAATGGGCAGATGAGAACAATTGGTTCCAATGGTTACGAAGGACACTGAAGAAAGCATTGTAGAACACTTATAGTTTGATCAGACATTAAAGACATCAGGGTCAATCATGCATGGCATCCTGTGCTATTCATAGTCATCCTAACTTTTGTCTTGCCACTGTTCTTGAATGATTCTAGAAGAGAGAGTGAGACTGATAATTTTGTGCTACTCTCCCTCATTTAATACAACTCACAGGGTAAGTCAAGACATCCCCCTCATGGTGTCATTGGTCCTCTTTGAAGGAACAACAACAACAGAGAATTCTTAGAACAAATTATTAAGTAGACATTTCTTGACTTCAGAAAATAGCTTATAGAATGCTATGGTAGGCTTGAATAGATTGTAGAGTTGTGTCAATGAGAACTGAACACCAAATATAGTTTAAATGCCAATTTTCCATAGTAGGCCTTCTCATGATTGTTTTTTTACTATGTAGTTTAAGATGCCATGATCTCTCATGGACTACGACTCTTCAAAACACTTCTCAGATGAAATTTCATTCATTAATAGTTTTTTTTAAAAATTTCTTCAAAATTAATTCTAACTATAGTCTTTGTACCAGATACACTACTTATCCAATATATTACTTTTCTCTTTCCCCATGATAGTAAGGATTCTCAAGATACCAAAACATGTAAATTCGCACCTGTCATATAAAAAATAGGCTATATTAATTTCATTCTTTAAGAGTTACAAAATACTTTATTAAGAGTTATTCATTTGATCCATCACTCTGTGATTCCCATTTAACAGATGGGGAATTTTGATTACTTAGAAAGCAGATTAGCAAGATGTCTTAGCTGACATGGCTAGGAAGAATAAGCAGGAGATTTGATTTTTTTCATCATCTGACTTTTAATTACAGTTCTTTTTCAATCATATCTAGCTCTAGAAAGCATAATCAGAATGAATGTATAGTAATTGTGGGGAACCATACATCAGGCTAATAGGAACAAGATTCTAACAGTACAGATAAAAAAAAAAAAAACAATTGTTTATTTAAAATCAAGAAAAATGCTATGAAGAAAATAGTAAATGAACTTTTATTTTTTTTTAAATTTCAATAACATTTTATTTTTCTTGTTACATGTAGTTTTCAACATTCATATTTGTGAGATTTTTGAGTTACAAATTTTTTTTGCCCCTTCTTCCTTTACCTCCTTCCTCCCCAAGACCTCAAGCAATGATATAGATTATAGATGTAAAATCATTTTAAACATTTACATATTAATCATGTTGTAAAAAAAAAAAATCAGAACAAAAGGGAAAAACCATGAAAAAGAAGAAAGCAAACAACTAAAAAAAAGGTAAAAAATTGTATCTTTTGATCAATATTCAGTCTCTGTCTCTCTCTGGATGCAGATAACATTTTCTATCCCAAGTCTATTGGAATTGTCGACCATTGTATTATCTAGAAAAGCTAAGTGTATCATAGTAAATTATCACATAATTTTGTTACTGTATACAATGGTCTCCTGTTTCTATTCACTTCATTCAGCATTACTTCATGTGAATATTTCAAGACTTCTTTGAATTCAGACTGAGGAACTTACTTTTGAAAAGTAAAGAGGGTATGCATTCTACATGTGGAGACAGTACAAAGTCATGGGGATGATGGGTGAAGTGTCTTATGTGAGGAACAACAATGACATAGGTCTCTATTGTAGATTCTTCTGTCTCAATTCTTTTCCTTTAGTCTATACATTTGTGCTACCAAATGGAACTATATATTTGAAATACAGCCTTGACTACATTTTGTAATTGAATAGAGGGTAAATTCACATAAGAAAAAAAAGCTCTTACTGTAAACATACTACGGACAAATTGTTTCCCTTTTCTAGGCCTCAGTTTTTTTTTTTCCACTTGTAAAATGAAAGTATTGGATTGAATGATGTCTAATGTTGCATCTATCTCTGGCTGTATAAGACATATACTGTATTCTGTCAAAAGGGGAAAAATGCTTTTAAGCTTGTCTTTTATCTCACTTTTCAATAATAGCCAATTCACAGAAAATAATTGGAAAAGGTAATTGGTTAGAATCACCCCTAAACTATAGAGCAGGAAAAAAAATAAATACAACTAAGCTATTATATTTGTTTGCAGGGCTGCTGTTGTAATAATTAAGGAGATGAAGGAATTGTGCTTAGCCTGAAATGTTGGAAGGAGGAAGAAGTTGAACTGAGAGATCAAATGAAAGCTCTGATATACATTCAACTTTTATCAACATATGTTTTCATTTAACTGGGGAGGGTAAAGCTATTTTAATGATAGTACCTCCTTTGGAATATTTATATTCATTGCTATCTTGTTTGGATTGCAGTATTTTTAATAAGCAGAGCTTTATTGGATGATGGCTTTAAGAAAACCGTCTGACAGACCAAGTAGATCACAGACTAAGGTATATGAAATCATTGTAGAAGAGATTGAAATTATGAACTTTGTATTATAATTTATTACACAAGGAACAGATAGGGCCTTGGGAGTTCTCTTGAGGTTCAAATTGGTAGCCAGAGAGACATAAAAGGAAAAACTTTATACTGGAGCACACCCTTTTTCAACTGGAAGAGAAATGAGATTAAAAAGCAAGTTTTATGATGTTGTCACAAGAGCTAAATTTTTTGGCTTATGCTCCATTTCATTTATTTTTCCCTTGGCTCTGTTTCCATTTAACCCTTCCTCTGTACTCAAAATAATATAGCAACCTTTTCCTTTTCCCACTGAGCTATTGCAGTCAGAGATCACAATGGATCCTGGGAGAATTAAAAAAAAAAAAAGCCAGTTGCATTATCCCTGCCTCCTTCAAGGCTGTTGGATCAATTTTCGGGTCAATTTGATCATAATAGTGACCCATAATCATAATCAGTCAAACAAACCATGAATTACAGATAGGTGTATATATCACAGAAATGCTATATTTTGTTCTATTCAAAAATCCTGCTGGAAGACCCTGAAAAGAGTCTAGAATATGTAGAAACCACCTTTTGATAAAAGAGTAGTTTTTGAGAAAATACAATATTGTTTGTGCAGCCTGCGATATAGCAAACACTTTAATTTCAGAGCACGTGGATTTCAAAGACTAAAGATATTCAAAAGGGAACCATAAATTAGCCTTAATGAGTAGAAGAGAGAATCATACTTAAATTCTCTTTGTTAGTGGTATGCTCATTTGTTCTATTTTTTCCAGAGTCCAATTTTCAAACCTGAACAACAGTGAGTAGCCCATATATAGGACAGGATGAGGATTTGCAGAAGAGGGCATACCTAATTTGGTCCAGTAAATGGTTCTTTGAAAAAGCCTGATGTAAAGTGATTTAGTACTGTATACAGAATAGGATGTCATTCAGAACAAGGAAGTACTGAGGAGAGAAGAAGACTGAAAAATTTGGTTAAATTTAGAAGTCTTGAAGTAAAGGTGATGTGCTACTCAAGAACATGTGCTGTTTGTTTTTGCATGTGTATATATGTGCATGTATGTGTGTGTGTGTGTGTGTGTGTGTGTGTGTATGAGGAAAGAAAAGAGCTGTAATTTCATTTGTGTGGAAAAATCTCCTGTTTTGTGTGGGAATTTTCTTGATTATGCTAATCAAGAACTCAAAAAACATGCATTCTTTGTCAAAAGACTCATTGTCTTTTCCCAGTCTCACTGCTCTACCAAAAATCTATATTTCTATACAATGTTCCACTACTTTTTAACAGTCTCTGGTTTCAGTCTCTGATAAATAGGCAATCCATCTATTTGTCAAGGCCGGTTCCTCTATATGTGGCCTTACTCCCATTTTCACTTAGCTTTTTGTGAAGATTGGCCCTCAGTTATACCCTCTTTTTTCTCTAAGTCTTTAATGTTCTTTGTACCTTCTAGTCTCTTGTCTTTGGTTTTTGAAAACCCCCAAGTCCTCACACTACACTTGATGAAAGAAAAGAAAGAAAGAAAGAAAGAAAGAAAGAAAGAAAGAAAGAAAAAGAGAGGGAGGGAGGGAGGGAAGGAGGGAAAAAGAAAGGAAACAGAAAAAAAAAAGCAACAACAAAAACCTTTATTAGATACTACTCTTCCTTCAGGCTACCTTCCTATAACACTCTTCCCTCTCTTAGCATAACTCTTCTTATCATATAGCCATCTATAATTATTCCCTCTACTACTTCTCTTTAATTCATTTTTCATCCCTTTGCAACCTGACTATTGCTCTTATTAAAATTACTAACAAAATATTCATTTTAATATATGTTGATCTTTCCTTGTTTTTTTTCTTTTATCTGGATTTTCTGACAATTCATTCCTGGTTATTTTTGCAATCCTCAGCCTTCTTTGGTGATATATTTTCTACATCACATCCTGGATTTGTTTCCAAAAATTCTGTTCTGGACCACTATTCTTCTTCATTTTCCTTCTCCTATTCTTTTTCTCCCTTCCTCCTTCACATATGCTCTTTGTACCAGTCATCCTTCATTCCTGGAAGGTACTCTCTGCTTATATTCACTTCACAGAATCTGTCATCTCTTTCAAGCACCATCTAAAACCTTTTTTGATTTCACCCAGCTGCTGGTGTCCTCCTCATTAATTACTTTGTGTTTATTTTCCATTTATTCTTTACCTGTTTATATGTGTGTATTGTCTCCCCCAATAGAATATAAGCACTTTTATAGTAAAGATTTTTCTTTCTTTCCTTTCTTTCTTTCTTTCTTTCTTCCTTCCTTCCTTCCTTCCTTCTTTCCTTCCTTCCTTCCTTCCTTCCTTCCTTCTTTCCTTCCTTCCTTCTTTCCTTCCATCTTTTTCTTCTTTTCTTTTTCTAGATTTGTATCCCCAACACTTAACATAGTGTTTGGCACAAAGTAGATATTTAATAAATCCTTGTTGATTGATATTGAGTTACCTAGAGCACTGAAAAGATAAATCATTCACCAATGTGAACATAAATAATTTGTATGATACTGGACTTGAAGCTTGTTCTTTCAATTCCAGGGCCAGGTCTCTATTCATATATCCTCCATGCTTCTAAAAACTTAAATACAAATTTATTTGCTTTTGTACCAAACACCTTGATAGGATAATGCGGAGGCACTTTTCTAAAGCTAGCTGACTTTTTACCATGAAAGACCATCTGTTCTGTTTATGTACATGAATCTCATTTGCTTTCTTTCCTATCTGTGCTTCAAAGTGAGTTCTTTGAACCAATTGGATGAAAAAAATACTTCACGCTATAAAACTGATTACATTGCAGACATTTTTAATGATGGTTTCCATACTTTGTCTGGGAACAACTTTTGTATGCAACAACTCCTTTGAATTGTCAGATCTTACATGAATACAAAAAAAGTAATTTATGGAATTTCCATGAAATCTAGAATCAGTTTTTCCTTCTTCCCTATTTTTTTTTCAATGAAATGGGCTTAAAAGTCTTTTATTCCATTGCTCGTGGCATCTGGAACAACCTTCTTGCATTTCTTTGCCTCATTGGGTTTATCTTTCCTTTCTTTTAAATATTTCCTGGAAATATGTCTCTTCTCACTTGCCTAAAGCTCTCTTAATTTCCGTCTCCCTCTGTGCTTATTTAACTGTGTAATTGTATTATTTAACTTTATAAATCATTTTGGGATACTGTATGTATAAGGCACTGTGTGAAAATTTTTTTTTAAAAATTGTATCTTACTTTTTTGGGGGTTGTGATTTGAATGAAAATTTTTGCTTCTTTTGCAAGAGTAATATGGCCTTTTCTCTGATCATTATTCATTATTTTTGTTAATTATTACTAATATTTATGAGAAAAGCAATTCTACAGTTGACCTAATCATGTGTAGTATATACCAATTAAATGAAGCTGCTTAAATTATGCCTCTAATTGATAAACTCTTTTATGTATATTCCTATTGGCAATGAAAAATGAATATTTAAAAAATCCTAATGTAATCAGCTCCCAATTAGCTAGTTTTACTTATTTTGCCTGTGGTATGGAAGCAATTTGTTGCTACAATATGCAGCTAATATGTTGGTATGTCACTCTTTCGTGATGCAGTAGAACAAATATTAAATTTGATTTCATGGACTAAGGTTTAATTTTCAGCTTTTCCACTTGTATGACATTAACCCAGTCATAACTTTCTTGGCACTAAATTTCGTCATCAACAAAATATAGTTGGAATCAATCACATGTAAGATTCCTTTCAATTCCAAATCTGTAATCCTAAAATATGGTTTTGGGAATAAGGGGTTGTGTGTAATCCTGTTACTAAAAAAAAGGGAAAGAAAACAATATCAATCCTTCAAATCTGATGGAATAAGAATTCTTTGAGAATTGGAATAGTATAAATATTTTCTCTGTAGCCCCAATGCCTAGCAGAGTACCTTTTATATAGTAGGCATTTAACATTTTATATATATATATATATATATTAATTGTTGAAATATGTGTGCTCCCTCTCTTCTTCATCTTCTCTAGCATCTTGTGTAGGGAAACTTAAAAACTAAAAATGAAAAAATATTCCATATCAAATATTGTCTTCATGCCCACAAAGAAAAAGAGATCGAGGATAAAATGACTTCACTAATGGAATTTTCTTAGAATTATGCCAATTGGCATCTTCTTTATTCCAAAATATACTCTCCCTGGAACTAATGATGTCCATTATTTTTAAGGAATATTTCTGTTTTTTTTTCACTGACATACCCTTATTATCCTAAAATATTTATTCAATCCTCATTTGTACATGAAACCATTATAAAACCTATGTAGTTTTATTTATGTACATTTAATTCGAGTGTATATTCTAAAATATCGGCATAGATGAATATGTTAAAGGAATCCAGAAAAGGAGAGGAGGGTTATATAGTGACTAGAAAGTCTATCTCAGAGTCAGCAAGTCCTAGGTTCCAATCCTATCACTGACACATATTGTCTATATTAGAATTTCTCTCAGTCTTGCATGTAGCTTTTTATGATTTTAAATTGCAAAACCTATACTGATTGGAATTGATTGTTAGTTTCTTCAAAAGGAGATTCCACTCCTAGATGTCTCAGCATAAAGAGTACCAGGCCTGGAGTCTGGAAAATCTAAATTCAAATCTTGTCTTAGACACTAGCTGTGTGAGCCTGGGCAAGTCACTTAAACTCATTTTGTCTTATTCTACTGGAAAAAGAAATAACAAACTATTCCAATATCTCTTCCAAGAAAATTCTATGAATCTGTCCATGGAGCCACAGAATCAGACATGACTGAACAAGAACATAATTTTGAAACCGTATATCTAGAATAGAAAAGAGAGACAAAGCTAAACAATTGAATCACAGAATATTATAGCTACATATGCATTTATAGATGTTATAAAGTAGAATTTAAATTGCTGAAGATGGAATTTCCACAGAAATTTGGAAGTTTGAGAGAAGGGAGGATTTAAAAGGAAAGAGAATGATTTCTGTTTTTGTAGGCATGTTGAATTTAAGATATCCTTGGGATTCAGTTTGAAATATCCAGTAAGCAATTAATAATATGGGACTTTATTGTGAAATGGGGAGAAATGGCAGGAAATAGACAAACAGACACAGAAACAGAAACATAACGAAACAGAGAATAGATTAGGAAAGGATAATGCTCAGGTAAACATCTGCAATCAGGGGTAGAGAGTGATATGGATGAGTCAGCCAAAGAAACTCTAAAGGAATCATTGTTAAATAGAGAACAAGTGAGAATAGAGCTATAAAACTCAGAGAAGAAAAAGTATCTTGAAGAGTGTGGTGAATAGTATCAAATTCAGCAAACAAGTTAGGTAGAATGTGAACTGAGAAAAGACTATAAGATTTGGCAATGAAGAGACTACTACTAATTTTGAAGACAGAGTTTCAATTGAGTGTGGAAACCTAAGGCTATAATGAAAAAGTTTGAAATGTAAGTTAAAAAAAAAGTTTAAAAGGAAGTAAAAACATCAAATTTAATCAGAGTTTTTCAAATATTTGGATAGAAAGGGAAAATATATATATAAAATGGTAGCTCAAGATCATGGTAAACAAAATCTTTATTTTAAAACATTTAAAATAACATTTAAAATGATATTTTAAGCATGTGGCAATGGATGGTTTTGAAAAACAAGTAGAAAAGATATGAGGATATGAGTGGCTAAGGAAAGATTAAAGATTATAGAAATTGAAAAGACAATTGAAGGTATGATCTGATATAGAGAAAATGGGAGCAGATAGAATTATTTTATTTTATTTTTTATTAGAGCTTTTTATTGACAAAACATATGCATGGGTAATTTTTTCAACATTAACCCTTGCAAAAACTGCTGTTCCAACTTTTCCTTGCCTTCCTTCTACCCCTCCCCCCCAGATGGCAGGTAGTCCCATACATGTTAAATGTGTTAAAGTATATGTTAAACACAATATATGTATACATATTTATACAATTATCTTGTTGCACACACACAAAAAAAATCAGATTTAGAAAGAAGGTAAAAATAACCTGGGAAGAAAAACAAAAATGCAAGCAAACAATAACAGAAAGAATATAAAACCTATGTTGTAGTCCACACTCATTTCCCAGTGTTCTTTCACTGGGTGTAGCTGGTTCTGTTCATTACTGATCAATTGGAACTGATTTGGATCCTCTCATTATTGAAGATAGCCACTTTCATCAGAATTGACCCTTATATAGTATTGTTATTCAAGTGTATAATGATCTCCTGGTTCTGCTCATTTCACTTAGCATTAGTTCATGTAAGAGTCTCCAAGCCTCTCTGTATTCATCCTGCTGGTCATTTCTTACAGAACAATAATATTCCATGTCATTCATATACCACAACTTATTTAGCCATTCTCCAATTGATGGGCATGCATTCAATTCCCAGTTTCTAGCCACAAAATGGACTGCCACAAACATTTTTGCACATACAGGTCTCTTTCCCTTCTTTGATATCTCTTTGGGATATAAGCCCAGTAAGTAATACTGCTGGATCAAAGGGTATGCACAGTTTGGTAACTTTTTGAGTACAGTTCCAAATTGCTCTCCAGAATGGCTGGATCTGTTCACAACTCCACCAACAATGCACCAGTGTCCCAGTTTTCTCACATCCCCTCCAACATTCGTTATTATCTTTTCCTGTCATCTTAGCCAATGTGACAGTGATATCTCAGAGTTGTCCTAATTTGTGTTTCTCTGATCAATAATGATTTGGAACACCTTTTCATATGAGTAGAAATAGTTTCAATTTTATCACATGAAAATTGTCTGTTCATATCCTTTGACCATTAGATAGAATTATTTTTGAAAACAGTAGGAAAAAAACTGATAAGGAAGGGTCATGCAAATTGTACCTTACTCTCATTACACAACTGTCATACTTTTATATTTTTAATCAAGATATTTATTTTCCTTATAGTATTTATGCCACTTTCAGTATTAAATGTAATTTCATATAATATATCAGCCCACTCACAACCAAGTTTTTTTTTTTTTTTTTTGTCTCTGACCCTCTTTGAATGATAATGATCATCTTCAGTTCTTCAGAAAATATAATATTCTATGACTGGAAGATTTATAACAGTATTTGAAGAACATTGGCATTAAAAATAGCAAGTCTTTTCTTTTAATCAGAGAAGCTTGTGGCCATTACTAGAACTAAACAGCTACTCAAAAGCAGTCCAACAGACTTTCAATTAAACAGTAATCAAAAGCTAAAATCAAAAAAGAAATCAGAGAAAGTATACATAGATGAATTTATAGCAGCTTAAAAAGAGGAGGGAGCACTCTCATTAGGAATGGGTTTAATTTTGCTCAACTAAAAGAAAGATTCTTGGATTTCACCCAAGGGAAAGTTCCCTAAAATCTCTAGTTTAGCAAGTGGGGGGTGTGTACATCATGGAGACTGCCCTCTCTTCTTGAGTCCATTTCTTCCCAGAGTCTTTTCTTTCCACATTTTGATGTGGGGATGACATCTTTTCTCTCAAAGTTGTAAGCTAGAAGCAGTTAATCAAATGAAGAACCAGAAAAAAATAATTAACAAAACCTGAAAAAACTTGATTAGCTTATTGCTATAATTGCTCTCACTCTTATCAGCTCTTCCCTTCCACTCATGCAGGAGTAGGGCGCTAATCTCCACTGAGAAAAGTCTCTATCAATGAACTTTGGGATTCAGCTTACATTCTATATTACTATGTTCCATATTGTGTATACAAAAGTTTTGGGAAAATGAAGACAACAACAACAAAAAAGATGCTACAATCCCTGTTCTCAAAAAATTTATTTTTTTTTCTGAAGAGATAGCATCAGTCAAGAGAAATGGCCTAGGAAGAGAAGATTGGAGTTATATGTGAGAGCAGACACAGTGGTGAGTTTGGATGAATTTTAGGTGGATGAAAAGAATGTGTAAAACATCTGGAAATTTATGTTGCAGTTAGAATGTTAAGGACCCACATCAACTGATTGTACTTGAAAACTTTGAGTTAGTAATAGCCATTGTTTTTGATTGAGATCAAGATTACAAATACGCTGTTTCTCATGTAAAAATGGACTTTTTTTTTTTTTTGGTGAGCTGATATTTGGTTATTAAGCTATGTCCTTCTCATTCACAAAGGCATCTCAGTTTACTTGAACGAATAACTAATTCCCCTTTGATTATATAATGCTTTGGAAAATTTGCACTATGAAAATACATGATTCCATTATTGTTCTATGAGAAATGATGAGCAGGATGCTATTGAGGAAACATGGAAAATGCCCCACGAGCTCAAGCAAAGTGAAATGGACTTTGTATATAGTAATAGCAAAGTTGTGGGATTATCAGCTGTGCACAACTTTGCTATTCTCAACAATACAGTGATCTAGGAATTTCTGAAGGACTTAGGCTGAAAAATGCTATTCATACCTGAGATGGAGGGGGAAGGACTGATTGTGTCTAAATACACATTAAAATATACTTTTTATTTAAAAAAAATACATGATTCCTTGTAGTTTTGTATTCCATTAACTAGTATCACAGTCATTCTTTTCTGACCACATTAATATATATATATATATATATATATATATGTGTGTGTGTGTGTGTGTGTGTGTGTGTGTGTGTATGTATATATACACATATATATATATACATATATATATATATATATATATATATATATATATATATATATATATTGGAGAGGCACATCAGTTATACTTTGACAGTAGTTATTCCCAATCCCTGATTATTATTGCCCTAGATTCAACACAGATTTTTTTGGTTTCATAAAGACAGAAGGGGGTGCTTATAACTACCTTAAAGCAGAAATGACAGGTAATCACTTAGGCAAAGATGCTTTCAGTGTGACATTATCTAGGAAATGACTGTGAAAAGAATGAGGTTTTTTTTAGGAAAATCTAAGTCATTTTCTATTTTTCTCCAACAACATATCTATCATGAGTTTTAAAGTTTTGGTCATCTGTATTTGCTACAGAATGAGCAGTGGTGCCCAGCTGGGGGAAAAAGGTAAGTGTAATTAATCCTTTTGTTGCTTTGCATTGACATATCTTTAAGGCCGTCAGGGAGTAATTTGAGTACATAAAAGAATATATATTTATATAATGTGTGTATGTTCATTTGTGTGTATATGGGTATATATATGCAAATGCATACATATATATACATGGGTGCATATGTTTATACATGCATAATGTTTAATATGTAATAATATAATATAGGTATATTATACACTTGTAGAGATATATGTATATACTTCTCTTTTTATGTGAATATATATACATCTGTTTATATGGGGTATATATATATGTATAAATGTATGTATATGTATATATATTAGATATATATTTATGTATCCATAATACTATATGTGTGTATACCACCCACAAAATATGTTTCTATTATTTATTTTTTAGCAAGAAATTAATTGTGTCAGAGAAGATATTTTATTATTTTCTATAACAGGTTTTGCTTATGATAGAATCAATTACTAGTAAACAAGGTACTGACTATACTCCCCACTTCTAATACCCCAGTCTTTCCTGTGATACTCAAGTTTATACAGAAGTTGATATGTGCAAATAATTTTGGTCTAGCAGGATAAGCCACAAAAATAAAGGAAGCAAAAAATTGCAAGTATCTAAGCTCTCTTGGGACAAACACAATTTTATTTTTTGTTTTTGAATCCTGAGTGCCTAGTATATTAGCTGGCACATTATTGATGATTCATAAATTCTTGTAGATTGATTGTTTAAATGATGATAACAAAATACTTATGACTTCTAAAGGAGTACCTCCTTTATTATATTTGTGCAGTGAGACATCTCCGTTGGCCAGTGCTTCATGTCTAAGGGATAATCTAGGCTGTTAATTTCTGTCTTGAGACAATGTCACATGGCTTTAGCAAGTAAGGAACAGTAATACCATTGCATTTCAAATGGTTTCTTGTGTTCTTTTTTTGTGATTCTATTTCCTTTTACCCTGCCCTACTTTTAACCCCATGCTTGTTGACTTTTTTTCACTGCAAAAGTGATAGGTTTTAGACTATGGGCAATTTAAATTATCACTAGATTTTTCACAAAGTCTGTAAAATAAATTGAGCAATTTTGCAATCTATAAACTGCTACTCTCTGCTGGGTTCCTTTAAAGAAAGTTAGAGTTTTGTGTGTGTCAAAAAAATTCTAATCAATTTTTAGCCATTCATTCTACTAGTTCAGCAGTAGCTATAAATAATAAACAGTATTCACTCAACATTTAAAAGCATTGGAGAACTGATTTAGTGGGGGTATTCAAAGTTCTTTCTAACTTGATTTTTTTTTTAAAACTCATGACCTTCTTGCTATTTCCAACTTTCTTTCTCTTCTCTGCCTCCTCCAAATTTGTTTTAATTATAGAAAGCTTAATAACTTGGCTGTGGAAAATTGTAACTAGAGGTTTCCAAAATGTCTCATCCATGCACAGAAAAGGAAGAAAATGTAAAGTATCTCAGAAGATAGAAACCAACCTATAGGTCAGCTAACATTGTCATGTGATTTGCAAAGAAAATATAAGAAATTAAAAAAAATCATTGAATAAAAATAAAAAGAGAAAATTAGTCAAAATTCTGGCTTAGGTCTTTTATATGAGCTCAGCCTTGCAAAGTGATCATGTTGTAGTTCTCAAAAGTAGAAAGTGAAATTTTTATGTCCTGTCATTGTAGAATCTTAAATTGAAGGCAGAAGTTATAGGTAGGAGGAAGGGAAGAAAGAATGACAGAGAAGAGTGAAAAAGCAAAGCAATTTAGAACATTTTTTTTTCTAGTATTTGGACAAAATCTTCAACATTATTTCTTTATCACGTATTCATGAAACTGCTTTAGATTCTTGCCGATTTTTTTTTTACTAAAGCTGAAGTTTTAAAAAATTTATTATTTTGTAGTTACGTGTAAAACAAATTTTTTATGTTTTTTATTTGGTTATGCATGTATATTAACTTTCATACACATTGATGAATCACATTTAGAGAGAAAAATCAGAACAAAAGGGGAAAACCACAGAATATATTCAAAAAACAGTAGAAAAAGAAAAAAAATGAACATAGCATATGTGGTTTTACATTTACTTTACATTCTCTCTCTGTATGCAGATAGCATTTTCTATCCAAAGTTTATTGGGATTGTCTTAGATCACTGAATTTCTGAGAAGAGCCAAGTCTTTCACCATTGATCATTGCACAGTCTTGGTGTTCCTTGTTTCACTCCATATCAGTTCATGTAAATCTTTTCAGGCCTTTCTAAAATCAACTTGTTCATTACTTTTTATAGAATAATAATATTCCATTACTTTCATATACTATAGCTTATTTAGCTATTCTTTCACTGATGGGCATCTACTTATTTTCCAATTCTTTGCCACCATAAAGAGCTGCTACAAACATTTTGGCGCATGTATGGCACATGTATAGCCCTTTGGACTTAGTTCCAAAATGCTCTCCAGAATCATTGGATCATTTCTTAACTCCACCAATAATGCATTAGTATCTAAGTTTTCCCACATCTCCTCCAACATTTATCCTTATCTTTCCCTGTCATCTTAGCCATACTGAGAGGTGTGAGGTTATACTTCAATTGTTTTAATATGAATTTCCTTAATCAATAGTGATTTAGAGCATTGCTTTCATAGGACTATAGATCGATAAAGTTGAAGTTCTTAACCTTTCGCAGCTATGGACACTTTTGACAATCTAATAAAAACTATGTGTCTCTTTTCAAACTAATATATTTAAATACATAAGATAAAATAAATATTATTACAAAGAAAAGGAAATATATTGAAATACAATTAAAAACACTAGAGAACAATAAATGGAATTTGTTGGAATAAATGGAGTTTTCCTTAAAATGAGAAATAGCATATATCTAAAACCATCAGTAAACATCATTTGTAATGGGGATAAATGAAAAGAATTCCCAATAAGATCGGGGTGAAATAACTATCATCATTATGATTCAATATTGTTTTAAACATGTTAGTGTTATCAGTAAGAGAAGAAAAAGAAATTGAAGGAATTAGAGTAGATAATGAAGAAACAAAATTATCACTTTTTGCAGATGATATGATAGTATACTTAGCAAGTCCTAGAGAATCAACTAAAAAACTACTAACAACTTTAGCAAAGTTATAGGATATAAAATAAACCTACAAAAATCATTGGCATTTCTATGTTACCAACAAAATCCAGCAAAAAGAAATAGAAAGAGAAATCCCATTCAAAATAAGTAGTTAATATAAAATATTTGGGAGTCTACCTGCCAAGCTAAAACGTGAAACTATATGAACACAATTACAAAACACTTTTCACACAATAAAATTAGATCTAAATAAGTGGAAGAATATCAAGTGCTTATGAATAGGCTAAGATAACATAAAAATGATAATTCTATCTAAATTAATCTATTTATTCAGTGCAGCATCAATCAAACTATCAAGATATTACTTCATGGAGCTAGAGAAAATAATAAAAAAATTCATCTTGAAGAATAAAAGTTCAAGAATTTCAAGGGAATTAGTGAAAAAATGCAAGTGAAAAATGACCTTTCTGTACTAGATCTAAAACTATATTATAAAGCAGCAGTCATTAAAATCATTTGGTAGTGGCTCAGAAATAGAGTAGTGGATCAGTGGAACATGTTAAGTTCACAAGACACAGTTGTCAAAGACTAACCCCAAAGGATCCTCCTTCTGGGATAAAAACTCACTATTTTACACAAATGCTGGGGAAACTGGATGATAGTATGGAAAGATTAAGCACTTGTGAACACCTAACACCCTATACACCAAAATAAAGTCAAAATGAGTTCATAATTTGGGCATAAAGGGTGATACCATAAGCAACTTAGAAGAGCAAAGGATATTTTATCTTTCAGATATTTGGAAAAGGGAGGAATTTATGGCCAAAGAATATGGGATAAGTGAGTGAAGACTTCTTATAAAGTTTGCTTATCTTAGATAAACACACATTCTCCTTCTGTTCCCTCTGTCCTTTATGTCACAATGAGTATTAAGTTCCTTATATGGTAAAGGGCATGTCATTGACCGCTATTCTTTGTCTCTTGCTAGATTTTTAGTCTCTAGGTAGATTAGAATTTATACCTAAATTTGTCAGCCAATGGCAGAAAAGGTCAGAAAGGAGTGGGGGGCTTCTGCATTAGGGTCTATATAATCCTGTGTTATACAGTTTGTACTTTGCACTCCTCTATTGACAACATATTGTCTGTTTGGAGTTGTCCTTTCTCATGCAAGATCATAATAAATCATTTTTGTTCATACTTGAGAGTGTCTCATTTTGATTTGGATAAGGGTTAGTATCCCACACATTATGAAATTTAAATGAATAATTTTGATTATATGAAGTTCAAAACTTTTTGTACAAACAAAACTAAGGCAGCCAAGATTAGAAGGGAAGCAGAAAACTGAGGAATTATGCTTCTGATAAAGGCCTCACTTCCAAAATATATGATTGACACAAATTTATAAGAATACAAGTCATTCTTCAATTGATACATGGTCAAAGGAGAAATTAAAGCCATTTTTAGCCATATGGAAAAAATGCTCTAAATCACTATTTATTAGAGAAATGCACATTAAGACAACTTTAAGGTAACACCTCATACCTCTCAGCCAAGAGGACAGGAAAAGGTAATGATAAATATTGGAGAGGATGTTGGAAAACTGGGACACTAATGCATTGTTAGTGGAGTTGTGAAAATGATTCAATGATTCTGGAGAGTAATTTAGAACTATACCTAAAGGGCTATCAAATTGTCCATATCCTTTGATGCAGGACTATCTCTACTAGCTCTGTATCTCAAAGAGTTCATAAAAAGGGGGAAAAACTCATATGTGCAAAAATGTTTATAGCAGCCCTTTTTGTAGTGGCAAAGGATTGGAAACTAAATGGATGCATTTTTTATAATGCATCTTTTTAAATAGCATATTTTTAAAGCCATCAGCAAGCATCCTATGCAAATAAGATTGGGATGAAACAATCACACATCCAGTGGAGCTTATATTCTCTGAACATTTCAATATTTTTTTTAACTGTATACATATAACCTGCTATTTAATACTGCTTGTGAAATGTACCTTGTTTCCACCTTATAATTTTATGAAAGATTATCTCAGTGCATGTGAAAGTTATTCTCAAAAGCCTTTTTTTTTTAAATGAGTCAATCAGTTGATATTTGAAATCTTCTTGGTCATCATTTTCACCTTGGTAGTAAGGTCTGTGGTTTTCCTCCTAAACTAACAGAACACAAACCTGGGCTCTGAAATCAGACATTTTTCTATTTTATCAACTAAGATTGCAGTCTTCCAATAGTCTTACTGCAAAATCTCATTGCATTATAGAGTTGTTGCTAGGTTCTAGATAGTTATTCTGGGGAAACATGAGCTAAGTAGATTTTATTAAGTTTAAATAGTTCTGAGTTTAAAAGACATCATGAGGAAACAATGAATTCAGCATTGAATTAAGCAGGAAGATATGATGTTTCGGTGTTAATATGGTGTTAATCACTTTTGAAAATTGCAAAAATGCTTTTAATGATTTGAAACTTCTCAAACAAAGACCCAAACTTTTAATATTGTCACTTTACCAGTATGGTACAGCTGAAAGATAAGGAATACTCTTATTTCTAGAGAATAAAAAAAAAATAGCACACAGAAGTCAGTGCAAAAGTGTATGTAGTCATGTTGCACTAAATAGAAAATAAGGAAATATAAAGAAGGATTAGCAGTGAAAAAAATGTATGTTTAAAAAATAATGTGGAATGGTCACAAAAAGAAAGACATAAGACGTAGGGTCTTTCAGTATGAATCTGCTAAATGACTGCATGTTCCATTTTGGTAGTGGCACTGCAACAAGAATCTTACCCCATCATTTTGTTAGTTTTGGAAAGGGATCTTCTTTAACCCTCATTCTCCCCAACTAGAGTTATGTAGTGAACTCTCACTGATTGCCTCCCCAAAGGACTACCAGCTGAAAGGTTCTTCTATCCTTGTATAGCCCTACTGAATCATTTTTCTGGATCAACAAGAACTGGGAGGACTTGATCCAATGATGAGTTATATATGTCTAGAAGCAGATAGAGAATATCTGTGCATTTTATGAACATGGGAGAAAAGGAGAGTCCATGTGAATAGAATTATCTAAAAAGAACAATGCTAGGGGATGCTATACTTGCCTGGAGAAATCTAGCCTCTGACTTCACTATTCAACTAAAACTGCTCTTTCTAAAAAGTTATTAAAGTAATTTCTTTTTTTTTTACAGGAATGACAATTTTATTTATTTATTTTTAATATAGCTTTTTATTTACAAGTTATATGCATGGGTAAGTTTACAGCATTGACAATTGCCAAACCTTTTGTTTCAATTTTTCCCCTCCTTCCCCCCACCCACTCCCCCAGATGGCAGGTTGACCAATACATGTTAAATATGTTAAAGTATAAATTAAACACAATATAAGTATACATGTCCAAACAGTTATTTTGCTGTACAAAAAGAATCAGACTCTGAAATAGTGTACAATTAGCCTGTGAAGGAAATCAAAAATGCAGGCAGAAAAAAATAGAGGGATTGGGAATTCTATGTAGTGGTTCATAGTTATCTCCCAGAGTTCTTTTGCTGGGTGTAGCTGGTTCAATTCATTACTGCTCTATTGGAACTGATTTGGTTCCTCTCATTGCTGAAGATAGCCATGTCCATCAGAATTGATCACATATAGTATTGTTGTTGAAGTATATAATGATCTCCTGGTCCTGCTCATTTCACTCAGCATCAGTTCATGTAAGTCTCTCCAGGACTTTCTGAAATCATCCTGTTGGTCATTTCTTACCAAACAATAATATTCCATAATATTCATATACTACAATTTATTCAGCCATTCTCCAATTGATGGGTATCCACTCAGTTTCCAGTTTCTGGCTATTACAGAGAGGGCTGCCACAAACATTCTTGCACATACAGGTCTTTTTCCCCTTCTTTAAAATCTTTTTGGGATATAAGCCCAGTAGTAACACTGCTGGATCAAAAGATATGCACAGTTTGATACTTTTTTGAGCATAGTTCCAAATTGCTCTCCAGAATAGCTGGATGTATTCACAATTCCACCAACAATGTATCAGTGTCCCTGTTTTCCCACATCCCCTCCAACATTCCTCATTATCTTTCCCTGTCATTCTAGCCAATGTGATAAGTATGTAGTGGTATCTCAGAGTTGTCTTAATTTGCATTCCTCTGATTAATAATGACTTGGAGCATCTTTTCCTATAGCTAGAAATAGTTTCAATTTCTTCTTCTGAGAATTGTCTGTTCATATCCTTTGATCTTTTATCAATTGGAGAATGACTTGATTTCTTATAAAGTAAAGTCAATTCTCTATATATTTTGGAAATGAGGCCTTTATCAGAATCTTTGACTGTAAGAATGTTTTCCCAGTTTATTGATTCCCTTTTAATCTTGTCCGCATTAGTTTTGTTTTGTACAAAAACTTTTCAGTTTGATAATAGTTTGTTCTATTTCTTTTTCTGAAATGGAACTATTTAAGCAATTCATTTCCTCCTCTGTTAATCTGGGAAGCCTATATTTTTGGAGGTAGTCATCCATTTCACTTCGGTTATCAAATTTATTAGCATAAAGTTGGGCAAAGTAACTCATTATTTCTCTAATTTCTTTTTAATTGGTGGAAAGTTCTCCCTTTTCATTTTTAAGACTAATAATTTGATTATCTATTTTATTGTTTTTTTTCATAAAACTAATTCTTAGTTTTATTTATTAGTTCAATAGCTTTTTTTCTTTCAATATTATTAATTTCTCCTTTTAATTTTAGAATTTAAAGTTTAGTATTTGATTGGGGTTTTTTAATTTGGTTTTTTAAATCGCAAGCCCAATTTGTTGATCTTCTCTTTCTCTATTTTATTTAAGTAGGCCTCTAAGGATATAAAATTTTCCCTTATTACCACTTTGGCTGCATCCCACATATTTTGGTATGATATCTCATCATTGTCATTATCTTGAGTGAAATTATTGATTTTGTCTATAATTTGCTGTTTCACCCAATCATTCTTTAAGATGAGATTATTTAGTTTCCAGTTACTTTTTGGTCTATTTATCCTTAACTTTTTGTTAAAAGTAGTTTTTATAGCATTGTGATCTGAAAAGAAAGCATTTACTATTATGCCTTCCTGTATTTAATTTTGAGGTCTTTATGTCCTAATATATGGTCAATTTTTGTATAGGTTCCATGAACTGCTGAGAAGAAAGTATATTCCTTTCTATCTCCATTCAGTTTTCTCCAAAGATCTAACATACCTATTTTTTTTCTAATATCCTATTTACCTCTTTAATTTCTTTCTTATTTGTGTTTTGTGGTTTGATTTATCTGATTCTGAGAGTGCAAGATTGAGATCTCCCACTATTATAGTTTTGCTGTCTGTTTCTTCTTGCAACTTTTTTAGCTTCTCCTTTAGGAAGTTTGATGCTACACAACTTGGTGCATGTATGTTTAGTATTGATATTGCTTCATTGTTTATGCTACCCTTTAGCAAGATATAGTTTCCTTCCTCATCTTTTTTAATTAGACCAATTTTTTGCTTTTGCTTGATCTGAGATAAGGATGGCTACCCCTGCTTTTTTGACTTCACCTGAAGCATAATAGATTCTGCTCCAGCCTTTTACCTTTACTCTGTATGTAGCTACCTGCTTTAAATGTGTTTCCTGTAAATAACATATTGTTGGATTCTGACTTTTGATCCAGTCTGCTATCTGCCTCCACTTAATGGGAGAGTTCATACCATTAACATTTACAGTTAAAATTACTAATTTTGTATTTCCTTCTATCTTATTATCCCCAGATTATGCTTTTCTTTTTCTTGCCCCACTAAAACTCTTTCCCAGTTTTAAACTTATGGGCCCCACTTTTGCCACGCTGCTCACCCTCTTAGGATCTCTCCCTCCCCCCTTTGAATCTCTTCCTCTTTTTTGTACCCTTCCTTTATTACTCTTTTCCTTTTCCCTTTTCCTCACCCCCTTTTTAGTGAGTTGGGAGAAGATTCTCTCTAAAACAAATATGTCAATTGTTTTCTCTTTGAACCAACTCTGATGAAAGTAAGATTCACCTAATGTTCCTCCCCCTCTGTAGTTTCTCTCAGATATGATAGGTTTCCTTTGCCTCTTTGTGGGATGTAGTTTCCCTCTTTTTATCTCCTCTTTCCCCCTTTTCTGACACTATCCCCTTCCCATTTCTGCTTCCCTTTTTTATGTTATATCAGTAAAATCAAATTATACATGTAGTCTTTATGTATATCCACAACAGAAATACAGTTCTCAAGAGTTCCTTTTACCTTTTTCTTCTGCTCTTGCATCCTATGGTTGGAGATCATTTTTTTTTGTTTGTTTAGATCTGGTTTTTTCCTTAGAAACAATTGGAATTCATCTGTTTCATTAAATGCCCATCTTCTTCCATGGAAGAAAATGCTCAGCTTGGCTGAGTAGTTTATTCTTGGCTGCATTCAAAGTTCTTTTGCCTTTCAGAATATCAGATTTCAGGCCCTTTGATCCTTTCATGTGGAGAAAGCCAGATCTTGGGTGATCCTTATTGTGGCACTTTGGTATTTGAATTTTTTTTTTTTCCTGGCTGCTTGTAATATTCTTTCCTTAGTCTGATAGTTCTGAAATTTGGCCACACTATTCTCTGGAGTTTTTATTTTAGGGTCTTTTTCAGAAAGTGTTCGATGAATTCTTTCAATGCCTATTTTATCTTCTGATTCTATTACATCTGGGCAGTTCTCTTTCATATTTTCTGTAGAATAGTATCTAGGATATGTTTTTCATTATAATTTTCAGGAAGTCCAATAATCCTCAGGTTATCTCTCCTAGATCTATTTTCCAGTTCTGTCATTTTTCCAAGTCGATATTTAATGTTTTTTTTTCTATTTTTTTTTTTTGGGGGGGTTGCTTAACTGATTCTTGATGTCTCAATGAATCATTGACTTCTATTTCTTCAGTTCTGATTTTTAATGAGTTATTTTCTTCATTAGCTTTTTTTTTTTTTACTTCTTTCTGTATATGTCCAATTGAATTTTTAAATGTGTTCTTTTGCTCTCTGGAATTTTTTTCCATTTCACCAATTTTTTTTAAGTGATTTATTTTCTTTTTCAAATTAACAAATCCTACTTTCTTGAGAATTCTTTATCTTTTCCAATTCACACTTCAGGAAGTTGTTATTTTCTTGCATAGCTTCTCTTTCCTTTCCCCATTTTTCTTCTAACTCTTTTTTAATATTTTTAATGGTCTTTTCTAGGAGAGCATTATGTGATCGGGCCAAATAGCATTCCCTTTGGGGTATTGTCTTGAGACTGTTTGCTATTAGTCTCCCCGGAGTTGCAAACCTGCTCTCTTTCTGAACAGAAGCTATGGATCCTCCTTTTGATTTTTTAATGTCTGTAGGGTCTGCCTTCAGGACAAGAAGGTTACCAGCTTCCTCTGCAAAGGAAGGATAGGTATAAATGGGCTGCAAAAAGCAATGAGGTACAGGAGTGCTGTGGAAAATGTTCTCCCCCACTGGAAGTGATTCAAACATGTTTATCATGGGCCAAGCTGTGGAAGTGCCCAGTGAAGAACCCTGTTGTGCAGATTAGCAACTGCCCTGAGGCTAGAGGCTGAGCAATGAAAGTGTCATAACCCCAGGTCAAAGCCCACTGTGGGCCAGCCAGTAGCCCTGCATGGACGGAAAGTGTCTCTGCCCAAGGAAGCACAGTCATGCTGTGGAAGTTCTATTGCCCCAGGCCAAGCCCCATACTGTGTAGATTGGAGGCTGCCCCAGGCTGTGCTCACCTGCCATGCAGATTTGTAACTGCCCTGAGCAAGCCCCATATTGCAGAATGTGGCTGCAGAGCTGTGTTCCGGTCTGTTCTGGGTCACTCACTTCCAGTTTTGGGGGGGTATAGTCAGATCCTCTTAGGTTTTGGCATTTTTAAGAGTACTTTCTGTCTTTGGCTTTAATTTCTCTGGTGATCTGTTGTTTTACAAGCAAGGCAGAGCAATCAGCCTATGCCAGAGTCATCTCTGTCATTTTTATAACCACAGAGGCCACCTCCTCCACCAGTCCACTCCTTTTTCTAGCGTCTCCTATCTCCTTGCCTTTGCTGGTCTTCTCCAGCCCCTCAGGACAAACATTTCCTGGCGATCTTCCAGATTATCTTCAACTAGTGAGTTGTTGTCCTTCTAATCCTGGTGGATTTTACCAGTCAAGTGCTATTTTTGAGGCTGAATTTAATAATTGGTTGTAAGGTTATGAGAGAAGTTTAGAAAGTCACATGTGCCTTCTCTGACATCTTGGCTCCACCCCTGAAGTAATTTCTTAATCCTAATCTTTGATTTAAAAAACATATATTGATTTTTGTATAAGTATCTTACCCTAATTGCACTTTTCTTTCTAAGATTTTGTTATACCAGTCACTTCTGGTTCTTCTTGAACTTTTCTAATTGATCTAGCTCAGTCTCCATTGTTGAATTTTCATCCAGTTTATATCCATTAACCATAGGTGGTCCTGATAACTCTGTCCTAAACCTACTTTGTTCCATCTATGTTATCTCAAATGGTGATTTTGTCAGTTCATGTACTTTCAGTTATAATCAGAATGTAGACTTTCCTGGATCTATTATAATCATTCTTGTTTTCTCTTGTGCTTAAGTTTTGCTTTACTAGTTCATTATTTTTAACTTTTCAACTTGAATGGCTTGAGGCATCTAAAACTATATCCAAATGAGAATTAAGTATCTTTCCTTTAACATATCTTTCTCTATTTTTTTATATCTGTTGAGGGCACTACCATCTTCCTCCTTACTCAAGTTTACAACTTCAATGTCTTCTTCCACTCCTTATTTATACTTACTCCAAATGTCTAATCCATTTCCAAACAGGACTATTTCTACCTTTCTGTCTTTATGTTATTTATTTAATAGCCTCAATCAATTCATATATCTGTATGTACTCATAAGCATATGAATATGAATGTCCACATCGTACATCTTTACATATATGAGATGATATACTTTAATGGGGTAGAAGCAAAATATTATGTATTTCCCCCTTTGCCTTTATTTTCTTATGTGGTTTTTGTGTGTGTGTTTTAAATAAGCCAGCCTTACTTTTGTTTTGATCATAACCCTTTATTTGTTTATTTTTTTGCTAAATCTATTTGATATATTTTTCATATCACTAGATTTTTTCACTAGTGCCCCATCCTTGAGACCTATACCTTATGACAAGTAAAATTAATTAAAGAAAATAAGCAGAAGATAATAAGTAAGAAAAAAACTGATTTTATATATATATGTATATATATATATATATACATATATATATAAAATATGTGAATTTATTTTATTTATATACAATGGATTACAACTGTGGATTTCTAACCTCTGCTAAAGAGTGGGGTGAGACTGATAGTGTTTTCCCATTTCCTACCTTTGAGCCATGCTTTTTTTTTGTAAATTTGATAATTTTATTTATCCTTTATGATTATTTTGGTTTTGTTTATTCCATTGACATTGGTATAGTTATTTTTAATTTTATTTTTTGACTCTGCTTAAGTCATTATGTGTCATACATGTAAAGCTTTCATCATATTAATCGTTTCTTAAAGCCCAGTAATATAGTACATTAATGGCCCACATTTCATTTAGTTAACTCTCTAATACATGGGAACTGACTTTTAGAAAAAAAAAATCTCAATTCTTTTCATGAAAAAAAAATACTTCTCTAAATACTTAAGTATATTTAGTAACTTTCTTCTTGTCAATGATCTCCTTGGGTTATAAAAATAGTAACAGAGTCTCTAGGTCAAAACATATGAATTTTTAAAGACTTAATTTGTATCATTCCAATATGTTTTCCCAAATGGTTGTAACCCATAGAGCTATCAGTAAAGAATTTCCCTTCTTATGACCACTTTAATATTTACTTTTATCATCTTTTTTTTTTTCCAAATTCATTTATAATGTGTGAGGCAAAACTTCTGGTTTGTTTTGATATACATTTCTGCTTTTATTAGTAATTCAGAACAGTCTTTTATGTGCTTGTTTGTCATTCTTTTAAGAATTATTGGTTCTTATCCTATAACAATATAACTATTGTGGAATGACTTTTGTTCTTAAATATTTATAAATTAAGCTAGTTGGCTGCTCTCTTTGATAACTTATCTATATATGATCAATTTGAAAAAAATTGTGCACCACATATACACATATATATGAATATACACTATATATATTTGTGTGTGTTTGTGCATTTGTGTGTGTATATATATTCCTATTCTACTATTGATCTTATCTTAGGTTCATTAATTTTGTTTACAGGAGCATTTCAGTTTAATGTAATTAAAGCACTGAGTTTCTCTTTTAATTTCCTCAATCCATTTTTGAAAAAAGAATACATATCTTCTTCATGGATGTGAAAAGTATTTCATCTGCTTTTTTTCTATTTTTAATGATAATTTGAATAATGATATCATGTAATCATTTTTAATGTATTGTGAAATAAACAAATGAGGTTGGTCTATGCATGCTTTTTTACCCCCCAAATACCTTTCCAATTTCCCAGAAGTTTTTATCATCTCTGTCACAAGCAAGGGATATTATTCCAGCCATTAGGATTATTTATTCTTCAAGGAGCATTTGGTAATTGACTGTGTGCACGTACTTAATATGCTTTGAGTAGATTAATCCCCAAGTATTTAGTGCATTTTTATATGAATTTAAATTGTAGTTCTCTTTCTATTATTGACTCTTGAACTTTGCTATCATATAGAATTTTAAAAATAGAAATGGGGTTTATTTTGAGGATTTATTTTGTAGCCTACTACTCTTCCGAAGCTAGTAATTATCTCAATTGGTATCATTTCTATTTCCATAGAATTTTCTATGTAAATCATGTGCTAAACAAATAGGAATAGTTTTTATACACACTCCCACAAACACACATGTACAGGCACACTCAAATACATAAACACACACAAACATACATGGAGTATTACTCTAAATAGTTGAGTGTATATTGTGATTTTCTTCTTGTCAATGATCACCTTGGGTTATAAGCATAGCAATGAAAGCTCTATTTATGAGATTAGATAATGAATGTTTCTATCAATTGGTGTATTAGCATCCATGTTTTTTAAAATATTCAGCTAATATTTCTTCTATAAATTTAGATGCTGATGTATTTTGATCACAAAACTTGAATATTTTGTTATAGAGTTGTTGTTTGTCGTTCCTTTCAATATAACACATTGTCCTTGTTTATTCTGTGTATTTTTGGTTTTGCTTTCTTCTGATAGCTTGAGTGAAACTCATTCTTCCTTGGATTCATTCCAAACTATCATTTTATTTTGCTTCAAGGGTCTTTTTGTTTTTGTTTTTGGTAAGCAACAATTTCTTTGGTTTTGTTTTCTTATTCAATTTGTAACTCTCTTGTGTTTTATTTGTTTTTTATTTTTTATTCCATTCACATTTAAAGTGAGATAAAACACTTTTTCCCCCCTCTTTATCCTACTCCCCAATTCACCTTATTTTTGCTTTATTCTGAACTGGAATGTTTGTTGCTCTTCTTTAAAGACAGTACTTTGACTTTTCAGTTTATTTTTATTAGTTTTGTTGCTTAATATAATTTCAGACAACTCTGTTATCCCAGGATCTCATGCTTGAAAACTCACTCATTCCTTCCCATTTGTTACTGCTTTCCCTAGTTTTGGAGTTTTATTTACCTTATGAATTTTTCTTTCCTTATCTGTTTTATCTAGTTTTCTATTAGTGCAATTTGTTCAGTAATTTTCAAGTCATGGTGAAATATTTTTCCTTTGACTTTTTGCTATTATAGAAGTTTTTTAAAATAATATTGTATGTAGGAATAATTTTTTCTATATTAATTTCCTTAGCATATAGGACTAACAATAGTATTAGGAAGTCAAAATCTATGTACAATTTAATGACTTTTTAGTTATTGTTTTTAATTGTTTCCTCTATGGATTAAATCATATAACTGCACTACTAGTACATCAGTACATGTGCTTTTCCCTAGTCCCTCTATTAATTCCTCCCTACTTTGTCACTTTTACAATGTGATGGCTACAAAGCAGAATCTCAGAATTGTTTGTATTTGCATTTCTATAATAATTAGTTATTTGGATAATTTTTCATATGATTTTTAATAATTTGCATTTCTATATTTGAGAAAACCCTATTCATACACTTTGACTATTTATCTATTTGGGAATGGGTTTTATTATTATATGTTTATATCAGTTCTTTACATATATTACATCAGGGCTTCTTAAATTTGTTCCTACTTACAATCCCCTTTTTGATCAAAAAAAATTTAATATATCCCCAAGCTACACGCATATAAAATAGTCATACAAATCAAACATTTAGTGATCATGAAGACATTTATTTTAAAAACACTTCTTTGGTATACATGTAATTTTACCATGTACTAAAGAAGAAAGCAAATTTGCATATTAATGAGATGCATGTGCTTCCTCATTTTTTACATAAAGAATTAAATCTTAGAAGAATATTTGGTGCCTTTTATGTAGCCAAATTTTTTTGCAACCCCTACATTTTACCTTGTTACCTTGTCAGTAACTTGATGCCATATGGATTTGTGATCCACAGTTTAACAAACTGTTTTAAGTTACAGATTTTCATCACAATAAGTTGGTTGAATTTTTTTCCCTAAGTGCTTTATTCCCCCATAATAATTCAGATTTTATTTATTTTTCTTATGCAAAAATGTCTCCATTTTTTGAATTGCTTACTTTATTTTTTTAAACTTCTTTCCTTTGTTTGAGCAAATATTCTTTTCTAGAAGTAAAAGTTATATCCTTCTTTTCCCCCCACCTCAATGTTTTTTATGGAATATTTTCTGACTTATTACATTAAATATTCATTTGAAATATATTATTCTGTGCAATATAATTGGTTGCTCTATACCTAATTTTCGGTTTTCAGGCTGTTTTTTGTCAGAACACAAATAGTTGGAATCTTTTAACTTATATAACACTGTGCCACTATGTAAAATTACTTTTGTTTACTTAATTACTTCTGTTGATCATTTTTCTCACTCAGTTCTAAAATTTAATGAATACTGCTTTGGTAGTAATTCTACATGATTAGGCTAAGCTTTGCAATGTATCTCTTTTTTGAGTTCCTATTGACTTTATAAGATATTATTCCATTTTCTCATGTGTTTTATGTTGTCAAATTCTTACTTTGAAGAATTTGGAGAGATATGGTACTGGCAGACCATCCTTCTCCTTCATTTTTATCATTTTCTGTATTTACTGAGATTCTTAACTTCCTTTCCAGATTCTTAAATATTTTGTGTAATTTGAAAAAAAAAAGTTATTTTGAAAGAACTTTTTCAAAATCTCTTTCTGATGGGTTTTACTAGTAATCTTTAGAAATGTTAATGATTTGAGTGTTTACTTTTACAACCTGCTAATTACTGATATTCTTTTAATTGATAATTTATTGAATTTCCATATTTCTTTTAGTCAAAAATCATATCATGCATAAGTAGCAATGTTTTTCCCCCCATCTATATTTATGCCCTCAATGTTTTCTCTTGTTTGGTTGAAATTCTACAATAGAAATAAAAGAGTTGTAGATTAGGCAAATAAAGCAAAACATTTAAAAAAATTTTTTAAAATACATTGAGAAAATGAGCAGAATTCTAGGATACACATATAATACAAACATACACATACATGATAAATTCTAATCTCAAGATATATAAACACTTAAATTATACATTGTTTTATATTTTATGGTTACAGATGTATATTAACTTTTTAAAATGCACATTTATTTATGAATCATATTGGGAAAGAAAAATCAGAAAAAAGGGTAAAACCTCGAGTGTGAAAAAAAAAAAACTCGGAAAAAAGAAGTGAATATAGTATGTGTTAATTTACATTCAATCTCCATCATTCTCCTTCTGGATTCAGATGGCATTTTCTACCCAAAGTTTATTGGGATTGCTTTGGATCATTATGCCACTGAGAAGAACCAAGTCTTTCATAGCTGATCATCTCACAATCTTGCTATTACTATGTACAATGTATCTCTACTTCTGTTTGTTTCATTCAGCATCAATTTGTGTAAATCTTTCCAGGTCTTTCTAAAATCACCTTGTTAATACTCATTTTTATAGGAAAATTTTAAAGGAAAAATATCCCACTCCCTTCATATACCACAACTTATTCAGCCATTCTGCATTTGATGAACATCTACTCAAAAAGAATTGTGACAAACATATTTGCACATGTTTTATGATTTCCTTGGGATACAGACCCAGTAGCATGTAAACATTTTTTTGGATTTGCAAGGCAGTTTATTAAAATTGTGTACTAGTATATAAAAACATCACGATAGTGTATAAAAGCAGAAATAATATTGAACAATCTCTACTGAGCATAATTTAATAAAAATATGTATAACAAAGAAAAATGAAAAAAAAAAAAAAGGTTAGGCAAATGAAGGCTAAATAAAATAATCCCAAACAATATGTGCATGAAAGGACAAAAACAATAAGTAATTATGTTAAAGAATAATATAACATGCAAAATTCATTAGATGTATCAAAGGGTGTCCTTACAGGAAAATTCATATATCTGTAGTACGTTACAGAAGCTAATAAACAAGAAATAATTAACAACAATAAATGAATGATTAAGTCATTCAACTTCTAACCCACACCCCAGAATACTAACAAAATGCCCTAATAAAGGGAAAAAAAGACTAAACATTTAAGATATAAAATTACAATACTTTTATCAATAAAATAAGTTACTTTGAAAAATATATATATAATAAGCAAATGTTTATATAATTCAGTTTTTGAAAGAGAAAAAAAAAAACAAGTGATCAAAATAAAATAAAGGACATAACATTTGAGTAAAAAATAAAGAAAAAAATTAGAAAGAGTTTTGCCTAAAACCCATGCTAACAATTTGGATAATTTAAGTGAAATAGTAAATATCCATATAGACTCAAAATGAAGTTTAGAATTTATATAAAATAATATCAGAAAAATAAATTGAACAAGGAAGAAACAAACTCCTGAATGAAGCAAAATAATTCCATAGTGATATTGTAAGTAAATTCTAACAAACATTCAAAGCACAACTGATCCTCAAACTATTTCAGACATTTATAAAAATAGATAAAAAGCCAGAATGTAAGACCAAGCTCTTATGAAATAAATATTTTGCTAATGCCTAAAAAGGAAGAAATAATGTGGAGATACAAAGCTACAGATTAGTATTTCTTAGGACTACTGTTACAAAATATTAAATAAAGCAAAAAAAGAGTCTTATTCAAAATATTATTCAACCTGAGCTGGTGAATTTATACCAGGAATTCAATGTTATGTCAATATAAGGGAATTATAAATACAATAGAATAATAACAATCACATACCAGAAATCAAAAGTAAAATTTTGAAAAAAAATATAGAACTTTGATTTACTGTAAAAACTCTAAATTATTTGGGAACAAATTGTTCTTTCTATTATATCAATTAAAATATCTATTAAAACTCAAGAGTTACATTATCTGTTAGGAGAAACATTTAAGACCTTTCCTGTGAGATCAGGAGTAAAGCAGGGGTTTTCAATGTGACACCATTTCTCAGGAATGTAGATTATGTCTTTAACATTTATACAAATATTTGCACAGATGTGTTTTGAAAGTTTTGAGACTCTTTGATTATCTGAATTTATAATTTATCATATTTTTATTGACATGTTAGTATTAGTAATCTTCTTTGCAAACAAACAAAATTCACCATATAATTTTAGAGCTAAAAGAGACCTTAGATCACCTTTTCCAATTTTCTCATTTTATATATAAATATGGCTGAAGGAGTTTAAAATAACTTATTTAGAGATAGTGAATAATGTGTTGACAAATGGGAACTAAAATACTTTCTCTTGGTTTGCATGCTGCTATTTATTCAATTATATATCATGACATGTTGTATATGCATATATGGAAGGCAGATGCCAATCTGTATTGTAAGTAGAGATTTTGATACCTAAGGACAGTACGTAAAGTGATATCCATGTTGTTAACATTAAATGGATCATCAAATTAAATTGTTTCAATAGAAAATTTAGGATGATGTTCCACTGCAAAGAAATAGAAATCATTGCACACTAACACAATAAGTTCTCATTAAGAAATGATGAAGCCAGTAATGCAAATCCTCGTACAAGAAGAGAAGGAAAATAGTGCTGCGTGGTAGAAATATTCACACCTTTCAGATTTCAGCGTCTGAATGATACTCTGATTTCCCTGCCCTATCTACAACCCATTACCACAGAAATTGGATGCCAAAGATAGTTTAAGTACTTGCATATTTTTCATTTGGTTTGATGGAATATAAAATTAGGTGGTCCAGAAAATGTTTAGAGGAGGAAAAATACATATTTTATATCATTCATAAAGTTAGTGTCACAAAACAATTTTTGTTTTAAAATCATGAACTATTTATATTCCAATATACCATCAACTATTTAAAAATAATTTTCCCAATCAGAAGACTACAGGAGATTCCAATTCAAAATTAACATCAATAATCTTTGATATAATAATTTTAATAGTTCTCTCAAAAGTGACAAATATTAAGTGACCTGTTTTGAGTAGTATATTAGTGTCTACAATATAATCATTGTTCTTAGACCTATTTTCTCTTTGGGGTTCAGTTTTGCATAATTTAAAGGTTACACAAAATTAAAAGTATAAAGCAATACTAGAGTAGGAATTAAAGATAAGCAATCAAGTTCAGTAGCCCATATTTATTGTCTATTTCATTCTTGTGGTCTGAGATATTTATTACATTTTTGATTTTATCTAACATCTCTTTTAAGTTTCTATTAGCTGTTGAGAAAAGAAAATGTACATGTGCATGTATATATGTGTGTGTCTGAGTGTCAATGTGTGTGTGTATATGTGTGTGTGTGTGTGTGTGTGTATGCGTATTCAGTGAAAAAAAGGTTTAAGTCAAGAAATATAAGGTTTTTGTTATTGTTTTTGTTTTTATCTCATGCTAAGGTCAGAATTAGGTTACCTTTCTTTCATGCTAGGATTTATAGTTTAGATTTCCAAATTAACTGGTTGGAGTCTATTTTAGAGAATTTAAATTTTATTCCGATTTGATAAATTGGTAATTACTTAAATTAAAAAAAAATTAAATAGTTGAGGATGAGACTTTAAACCAAGTCTTGTGACTTCAAATTCTGTGCGCTTTCCTCTAGTACAATGAAGAAAATTGTTTCCATTGAAATTCTAAAGATATCTTTGATAGTACATAGGATTATAGTACTTAGAACTTCAATAAACCCTAAAGACTATTATTTTGAACACCTTACTTTATAGATAAAGAAATCTAAATTTTAAAGGGCAAATGATTTTCTCAAGATCATATAGCTATTAGATAACAGATCAAAGATTTAAATTATATATATATATATATATATATATATATATATATAATATATATATATATATATATATATATATTATATATATATATATATATTTTTTTTTTTTTTTTTCTGAGACAACTGGGATTAAGTGATTTGCCAGGGTCACACAGTTAGGAAATGTTAAGTGTCTGAGTCCAGATTTGAATTCAGATGCTCCTGACTTCAGGGCTGATGCTCTATCCATTGCATCACCAAGCTGCCCCAATTATATCCAATTTTAATGTGTCTACCATCACACAAGAGCTCTGTCTCACTGATTCTGCTCTCTTGTAGCAAGATTAAAAATAATATCAATCTGACTTTTTCAGTCACTCCAATCAATATAGTATTTTCTTGTTTTTAATTCTGTTAATACTTTCCATTGTGAGTAACAGAAGGGACTTTGTTCATATAGAAAAGAGAGTATAATAGAGCTGACAGTGAACTCTGTGATGTTCATTGAAATCCAATCTAAGTGTAGAGAAGTATGTCTTAAAAATCTTCCTACTGTTTGCTTCCCCCATCCTCTCAATTTATCTAATCTGGTTTAAACTCTACTCTAATCAGGTTTTGGCTCTCTATAGATAGAGGAAATGACTTCAATTTGAAATCTTGGTAGTTAAGGGGCTAAGATTATAGATTTAGAGATGAAAAGGATCCTTAATAGTTCCCAAATCTATCCCTTCATTTTGTTGAGTGATTGATAACCAGAAAAATTAATGACTTCACTACTGTCACACAGTTAGGTATCTAAAGTCATATTTGAATCTAAATTTATCTAATTTCATGTCCAATGCTCTTTTTACTATGCTACCCTACCACTTACCCTGACAAAGTTTGGGAATCATTTTATTCATGAGGTTAAAAACAAGACTTTTTTTCTTTCTATTCCTGGTGGCATAATCTTCCACTATCCCCAAGTACAGTGAATGAAAATATACATACTGAAATGCCTAACAACCTAAAGGAAACTCTACCTAGTTATAATGCTTGTGGCTGAGTACCCAGACAGTTGATATCAGCAGAAATGAAAGTAGTTCAGAATATTCAGAAAGACAAGCTTCTTTTATTTCACTTAAATACAAAATAGAAAAAGAAAAAAAAAACAACAAAACACTATCATGTTCATAGCAGAATATAAAAAAGGATTAAAATGTAATAATTAATTTCCATTTTAAGAAATAATATATAATACTAGAAAACAGTGTATTTATAACTGTCCAATTTTTCTTTGCTTATTTGTGGGTTTTGTTTTGTTCTTTGCTGTGCAATTTTTACTTTATAAATCATTTTTCCCTTTTCCTCCCCTCCTTTAAACAGGCTACAGTTAAACATGGATATACTTATGTATGTATGCATGTATATACAAAAATATATGAATAAATAAATACATACATATACACATACATATGCATAGATAAAATACAGTTATTAATATGACATACATAATGTAGTTTTCTCCCTTTTGAATGAAACTTTTTAAATTTTAATTTTGTCTAAGATCAATAATCACACCCCTGATTTTATTTCTTTTATTAATAAATTTTATTCCTGATTTTTATTATTGTGTTTGTATTATATCTTGTTTTTTATTCCTGCTAACTCTTCTACTTTACTTCTATCTGCTAGCTTGCCTTACTATTACTTAACCTCTCCCCACCCTAAATACTCTTCCCCTATCTTTACCTGCCCCTTTCCTACCTATTTTATCCCAATTCCCATTAATCTACATACCTTATCCCATCCTCCTCAATCTATATATCCGTCCTCTTTATTTCTTTATAAATTTTGTTGACATTTATACCCTTCTGGATATATATGTATTGGTCTCTCTCTTATCTATCCCTGATGTGAGTAAGATTTCAGAACTATAGGATTTATACCAGGAATGCAGGGCTGATTCAATATTAGGAAAACTATAAGCATAATTGACTATATCTCAATAAGCATTTGACAAAATCCAACACCCATTCCTATTAAAAACACAAGAGCGTGTAGGAGTAAATGTAGTTTTCCTTAAAATGATCAGTAGCATCTTTTAAAAACCATCAGTAAATATCATATATAATAGTTAGAAACTAGAACCATTCCCAATAAGATAAGCTAATTGATGATGTACCATTTAGTTTATTGCACAGGTGATAACATACAATAGTATGCTTAGAGAATCCTAGAGAATCAAATAAAAAACTAATAGAAACAATTCATAACTTTAGCAAAGTTACAGAATACAAAATAAATCCACATAAGTCATCAACATTTTTATATATTACCAACAAAGTACAGGAGCAGGAGATATAAAGAGAAATTCCATTTACAATAATTGTAGATAATATAAAATTTTGGTGAGTCTACCTGCCAAAACAAATTCAGGAACTATTTGAACACAATTACAAAGCATTTCCAACAAAGATAAAGTCAGATCTAATCAACTGGCAGAATATCAAGTGTTGGAATCTTTACAAACTGCTAACTAATTAGAGTTGATCTAATCTAACAAGAAGATGTTTTGGGCCAGAGCCTGAAACAAGGTACTAAGTAGAACTAATTAGTACAATGCTTGTGTTTGCACAATGCACAAGCATTGGAGTTCACAAGTATGCCAGCTTCACAAAGTAAACTTTGTACTTTTGTGAGTTCACACCTCCCTTGAAGCTCTTTGGGCCAGAGAGCACTATGGGTGAAAACCCATAATCCCTCTCTCTCATATCCCACAATTCCTCCCTCTTGGATAAAAGAAACAGACAGAGGCTCTCGGTCAGATTTCACTGGAATGACATGAAGAGTGGAGCTGGCTGGAGGCTGAAGAAAACAGAGGCAGAAGCAAAGGACAAAGCGGCAAGAGCTCTTGGAACCAAGCAGAGAGAGATAGGCCTCTAAGCTAACCGGGCTATATTGGAGATAATAAAAGATCTGAACTTTTATCACCTGGCGGTGTTTTGAGAAGAAGAAGTTCACCACATTTTGGCGCCTGAACAGGGACCAACAAAATCCTGATTCCAGGGAAGGCACCCAGAGAGAACTTTTAATATTTTAAAGAAGACTAAGAACCCAACATTTGAACTCATAACATTTGGCGCCCCACGTTCGGTGCCAAAATGTTGTGATCTTCTTCTCAAAACGCAGCCAGGTGATCAAAGTTCAGATCTTTTATTATCTCCAATATAGCCCGGTTAGCTTAGAGGCCTATCTCTCTGCTTGGTTCCAAGAGCTCCCTCCGAATGTCGCCAAATCCAAAGGTCTGGTCCTTCAGCCTCTGTCTCTGCTTTCTTCTGCCTCCAACCAGCACAGAGATGGAATGAATCTCAGAAATCTCGACTTGTAGCTTCTTCCCTCTAAAGAACTTCTTCGACTGGCCCATTGGCCTATTTATGCTCCTTCCAGAGAGAGGGATTATGGGTTTTCTCCCATACTCTCTGGGAGAGTGCTCTCTGGCCCAAAGAACTACAAGTTGGGATTTCAGCAGAATTACGCCAGAAGCCCTCTCTTCAAGGCAAGACAGATTCAACTTGGTACTGGCTCTGGAGGCTGAAGAAAGCAGAGGCAGAAGCAAAGGACAAAGCGGAAGAGCTCTTGGAACCAAGCAGAGAGATAGGCCTCTAAGCTAACCGGGCTATATTGGAGATAATAAAAGATCTGAACCTTTAACACCTGGCGGCGTTTTGAGAAGAAAAAGCTCACCACATTTTGGCGCCCGAACAGAGACCGATTCAGATCCATCTGAACTAGATCACAACATTTTGGCGCCCAAACAGAGACCGATTCAGATCCATCTGAACTAGATCACAACATTTTGGCGCCCTGAACGTGGGGCGAACAGACCC
Organism: Antechinus flavipes; assembly: GCF_016432865.1. Lineage (NCBI taxonomy): Eukaryota > Metazoa > Chordata > Mammalia > Dasyuromorphia > Dasyuridae > Antechinus > Antechinus flavipes. The sequence continues at coordinate 295,636,633 of NC_067400.1, read as the reverse complement.
CCCTCAGTGGATTTCAGTGGAAAAGCTATGATCCTGATTCAAGTGGAAAAGCCTCTGATCCTGATCCAGTGGAAAAGACTCTTCAACCCAGAAATTAGGGTGAGTGCAACAAAGAAATTTTGTTAGAAGAGTTAAAGTAGAATTTCAGCTAAGATGGGACGTCTGCAAACAGCTGTAATAAGAACCATTGGAGATAATGCTGCCACAGAAATAATGACTAGACATTTGGCTAAGGAAAATGCCAATGAGGTTTGCAAGAGAATTATATGGGGGCTAGACAAAAATGCTTCTTTAGAGGAGATCATTAGACGCTGTGCCACAGTGGGCACAAATGCTTATTATGCCCAGACTATGATGAACATGGAAAGACAAGGTCCTTCTTGGCAGAGGAATTCTAGAGAAACTCGTCAATGTTTTCAGTGCGGAAAAGTTGGACATCTAAGAACCCAATATAAATATGGAGATAGAGTGAGAAGACAGGGTGAGAGAAAACCTAAAACCCCATGTCTAAAATGTAATCGAGGCTTTCACTGGGCCTCTAAATGTATATTGACCCAGAGGAATGAGAGGCAGGGCCCAGCTCTAAAGTATCAATCAAAGGACAGGTGTGGCATGATAGCAGCTGAGGTTACACCCAGAGAGACTTTAGAAATTCAGAACTCTGATGTCATCAACCAACAGAAAAGCAATCAGGATTACAGTTGGGAAGAATACAGGCCTTTTAAGACAACAAGACAATATCCAATGCAAACAACTCCAATGTAATTACCAGATGATGAGGAGAAATCCCAAACTTGGTAAATAGAAGGGAATTAGATTAACTGCTTGGGGAAGAGGATCTGCTTATATTTCCACAGATGGAGAAAGAATCAAATGGCTGACAAGGAGACTGTTAAAAAAGACTTTTAAAATCTTCAGGAATCATTGAATTTCCTGACACAAGAGGAAACTGTTTTAGTTCTTGAAAAACCAGCAAGAATCATTGGGTTCCCTGAGATGAAAAAGTGTTGATGAGACCTTTTGCAGTACTTCAGAGCTTACAGGAATTATTAGATTCCTGGCACATGAACTAATGGACAATGGATTGCTTATGGACTATTTCTAGGACTTATGGACATGTGTAAATCTTCAGGTTGATTCATGTTGTTTCATTACTACTAGCCTGTGTTATATTGCTATGTGCTTATGTAAATTATGTATAATGCCTCCCATCTTGATGGATTTATGTATACCATGTATATCTGTTACAAAGTTCTGGCCCATATTGATGGATTTATGTGTACCCCCTCAGAAACCCCATATGTTTTAAAACAAAAGAAAGGGGGAGATGTTGGAATCCTTACTAACTGCTAACTAATTAGAGTTGATCTAATCTTACAAGAAGATGTTTTGGGCAGAACCTGAAACAAGGTACTAAGTAGAACTAATTAATACAAGGCTTGTGTTCACACCTTTACTCATTGGAGTTCAATGAGTTCATACCTCCCTTGAAGCTCTTTGGGCCAGAGAGCACTATGGGAGAAAACCCATAATCCCTCTCTCTGGAAAAAGCATAAATAGGCCAATGGGCCAGTCGAAGAAGTTCTTTAGAGGGAAGAAGCTATAAGTCGAGATTTCAGAGATTCATTCCATCTCTGTGCTGGTTGGAGGCAGAAGAAAGCAGAGGTAGAGGCTGAAGGACCAGACCTTTGGATTTGGCGACTTTTGGAGGGAGCTCTTGGAACCAAGCAGAGAGATAGGCCTCTAAGCTAACCGGGCTATATTGGAGATAATAAAAGATCTGAACTTTGATCACCTGGCTGCGTTTTGAGAAGAAGATCACAACATTTTGGCGCCCAATGTGGGGCGCCAAATGTTATGAGTTCAAATGTTGGGTTCTTATTCTTCTTTAAAATATTAAAAGTTCTCTCTGGGTGCCTTCCCTGGAATCAGGATTTTGTTGGTCCCTGTTCAGGCGCCAAAATGTGGTGAACTTCTTCTTCTCAAAACACCGCCAGGTGATAAAAGTTCAGATCTTTTATTATCTCCAATATAGCCCGGTTAGCTTAGAGGCCTATCTCTCTCTGCTTGGTTCCAAGAGCTCTTGCCGTTTTGTCCTTTGCTTCTGCCTCTGCTTTCTTCAGCCTCCAGCCAGCTCCACTCTTCATGTCATTCCAGTGAAATCTGACCGAGAGCCTCTGTCTGTTTCTTTTATCCAAGAGGGAGGAATTGTGGGATATGAGAGAGAGGGATTATGGGTTTTCTCCCATAGTGCTCTCTGGCCCAAAGAGCTTCAAGGGAGGTGTGAACTCACAAAAGTACAAAGTTTACTTTGTGAAGCTGGCATACTTGTGAACTCCAATGAGTAAAGGTGCAAACACAAGCATTGTACTAATTAGTTCTACTTAGTACCTTGTTTCAGGTTCTGGCCCAAAACATCTTCTTGTTAGATTAGATCAACTCTAATTAGTTAGCAGTTTGTAAAGATTCCAACATCTTTAACAAAAATTGCTGGGAAAATTGAAAATTAGTATGGCTGAAACTAGGCATTGATGGATATCTAACACCCTATACCAAGATAAGATTGAAATGGGTTCATGATTTAGATATGAAGAGTAATATGATAAACAAATTAGAAAAATAAAGGACAGTCTTACCTCTCAGATCTGTAGAGAAGGAAAGAATTGGTGGCCAAAGAAGAACTCCAGTACATTATGGAATGATAAATGGATAATTTTGATTATATGGTTTAAAAATTATTTAATTATTATAAACAAAACCAATACAGAACAAGATTAGAAAGGAAGCAATAAATTGGGGGAAAATTTTTATTTCCAATGTTTCCAATAGAGGCCCCATTTCAAAAATACATAGAGAATTGATTCAAACTTAGAAGAATACAAGCCATTCTCCAATTGATAAATGGTCCGAGGATATGAACAGACAATTTTCAAACGAAGAAATTAAAATCATTTCTAATTATATGAAACAATGCTCTAAATCACTATTGGTTAGAAAAATGCAAACTAAGACAACTCTGAAGTATTACTACATACTTCTCAGATTGGCAAAGAGGACAGGAAAACATAATGATGAATGTTGGAGGGGATGTGGGAAAACTGGGACACGAATATGTTGTTGGACTTGTGATCCAACCATTCAGGAGAGCAATATGGAACTCTGCTCAAAGGGCTATCAAACTGTGCATACCCTTTGATCTATCATTATCTCTATTGGGCCTGTATCCCAAAGATAACATAAAAAAATGGAAAATTTTCCACATACATAAAAATATTTATAGCAGCCCTTTTTGTGGTGGCAAGGAACTGGAAACAGAATAGATGCCCATCAATTGGAGAGTGGCTAAATAAGTTAGGGCATATGAATATTATAGAATATAATTGTTTTATAAAAAAATGATCAACAGAATGATTTCAGAAAGGGGGGAAGGAGAGGAAAAATTGGAATAAAAGACTTTGCAATTATCAATGCTAAAAAATTACCCATGCGTATATCTTGTAAATAAAAAGCTATAATAAAAAGTAATAAATAAAAAAGCCAAAAATAAAAAAATAAAAAAAAACCCTAAAAAAACAAAATTTAGGATAGATGTTACTCTAGGTTTTCCTCAGAGGATCTCTTTCAATGATTGCCAGATTTTTTTTCTATTTCTGTTTTCCTCTCTTTAACACTTCAAGACAATTATCTTTAATTATTGCTTATATTATTGTGTCAAGATAATTTTTTTAACCATAGCTTATAAGTAGTTATTATGTTTTCTCTTCTTGATCTGTTCTCCATATCTGTTGTTTTTCTTATGAGATATTTCACATTCACTGCTATTTTTTTTCATTCTTTGTATTTTGTTTTATTATTTGTTGATTCTTATAACTTCACTGGATTCCCCTTATCCAAGTCTAACTTACAAAGGGTCATTTTCTTCCTTACGTCACTCTTCTGTGAGTTGATTGATTTTCTTTTCATAATTTTGTTTTTCCTGGATTGTTCTTTTTAGTTTGTTTTTATTTTATTTTCTTCCAGTTTCTGTATTTAATTTTAAGGTCTTTTTTGGGGTTTTGTATGGATTCTTTTGGGTTAAATAACCATTTAATCTTATTCTTTGGGATAGGAGAATTTTTTTTTTTATAGTTTTTTATTTACAAGTTATATGCATGGATAATTTTACAGCATTAACAACTGCCAAACCTTTTGTTCCAATTTTTCCCCTCCCTCCCCTCATTCCCTCCCCTAGATGACAGGTTGACCAATACATGTTAAATATGTTAAAGTATAAATTAAATACAAAATAAGTATACATGTCCAAACAGTTATTTTGCTGTACAAAAAGAATTGGACTCTGAAATAGTGTACAATTAGCCTATGAAGGAAATAAAAAATGTAGGCCGACAAAAATAGAGGGATTGGGAATTCTATGTAATGGTTCTTAGACATCTCCCAGAGTTCTTTCGCTGGACATAGCTGGTTCAATTCATTACTCCTCCATTTGAACTAATTTGGTTCATCTCAATGCTGAAGATGGCCAGGTCCATCAGAATTGATCATCATATAATATTATTGTTGAAGTATATAATGATCTCCTGGCCCTGATCATTTCACTCAGCATCAGTTCATGTAAGTCTCTCCAGGCCTTTCTGAAATCATCCTGTTGGTCATTTCTTACCGAACAATAATATTCCATAATATTCATATCCAGAATGGCTGGATGAGGAGAGATTTTTTTTTAACTTCATTATCCTCTTCTGAAAATGAACCTCATTCTTCACTATTCCAATAGTAACTTTCTATGTTTCTTTCTCCTTTGCTTAGTCATCATTCTTTTTTTTTTTTTAAATAAGAGCTTATTGGCTAAGATGACAGGAAAAAATAATGATGAATATTGGAGGCGACTCAAGAAAACTGGGACATTGATGCATTGTTGATGGAGTTGTGAACAAATCCAGCCATTCTGGAGAACAATCTGGAATTATGCCCAAAAACTTATGAAATTGTGCATACCCTTTGATCCAGCAGTGGTACTACTGAGCTTATATCCCAAAGAGATCTTAAAGAAGGGAAAGGGACCTGTATGTGCCAAAATGTTTGTGGCAGCCCTTTTTGTAGTGTCCAGAAACTGGAAAATTAATGGATGCCCATCAATTGGTGAATGGTTGGGTAAATTGTGGTATATGAATGTTATGGAATATTATTGTTCTGTAAGAAATTGCCAGCAGGATGAATACAGAGAAGCTTGGAGAGACTTACATGAACTGATGCTAAGTGAAATGAGCAGAATCAGGAGATCATTATATATTTCACCAATGATACTGTATGAGGATGTATTCTGATGGAAGTGGATATCTTCGACAAAGAGAAAATCTAACTCAGTTCCAATTGATCAATGATGGACAGAAGCAGCTACACCCAGAGAAGGAACACTGGGAAATGAGTGTGAACTATTTGCATTTTTGTTCTTCTTCCCAGGTTATTTTTACCTTTGGAATCCAATTCTTCCTGTACAACCAGAGAACTGTTTGGTTCTGCACACATATATTGTATCTAGGATATACTATAACATATTTAACATGTATAGGGCTGCTTGCCATCTAGGGGAAGGGGTGGAGGGAGGGAAGGGAAAAATTGGAACAGAAGTGAGTGCAAGGGATAATGTTGTAAAAAATTACCCAGGCATATGTTATGTCAATAAAAAGTTATAATAACAAAAAGAAAAAAATTATATAAAAAAATAAGAACTTGTTAATGTAACATCTCTCATTCAGTGATAGTGGTGGGGGGGGATTTACTTCTGAACTCAGGTCTTCTTTCAATTCTCTCCACTAGCCTGGAGCCCCAAACCAAGAATTCAACCCTCTTGTAAATATATGCAATCAGCAGTGTCTCTGCTGCACTGTTTTTTTTTTTTTTTTGTTTGTTTGTTTGTTTGTTTTTCTGTACTCCCTGGATTAGTGTTGAAGCCTTCTCACCCAGGGTTGTGTCTCCTTAGCACAGCTGGGTCTGGCATTATTTATCAGCAGCAGTTCCCTCAATCTTTCCTGACTCAGACACCAGACTTCTTGCATTGTCTGGGAAGTAAAAGTTTCTGTGACTGGGGATGAGGTTACCTCCAAATACAGCTAACAAGGTTCACTAGCCTGGAACTGTTTATAGTTAACAGGGGACAAACCTCCACTTTGGTATCATTTTTTCAGATTGTCCCAGGAGGTCTATTGTTCTGCCCCAAATCTGATTTGTTTTCAGTTGATCCATGCTCACCTCAAGGCAATGTTTTGTCTTGTTTTTGGGGGTAGAAATCTGGAGAATTTGAACTTTTTCTGACCTACTTTGCCATTTTTCCAGAATTTTCTCCTGCAGACAAACTTCTATTGATGATGGGGAATGTTCTTTATTTCAATATAACCCCAGTCTCCTTGGTAATGAATGCAATGGTCACAAAGCATAGCATTCAAGAAACATGAATACCATAATTTATCTGACTGCTAATATTAATGAGAGAAGTGATCAGCATAGAACATATGTGAAAAGAGGTCATGTTAGATCTCAGTTTTCTATAGTCATAGTGTCCAATTATCTCCATATACTTCTTCTGGTTTCATTTCTTCATCCCTCACAGATAATCTTTCTGCAAAATGATTTTCTCAGTCAGTTTTCTCAAAATATAGGAAACAGAGTTGTGTTAAGAAGATTGAGTAATTTATTCCAGTTTCATGAACAAGATATACTCCAAAGCCCATAGTTAAGGTATTTGAGGAGATATTCATGAATCTAGAAAAGAAAACATGGACACAAAAGAGAAAGGGTAGGTCTGGGTCTGTATCTGATGGGAGTTATTCCTTTTTATATTTTGGTTGGACAAACTAGATCTTATCTAGGCTTAATATCTTGTTTTCCTGAATGCTTGCAAGAGAATTGAAAGTTCCTTTAGGGAAGCAAAATAATCCAGTTAATGAAGTTCTTATTGTTTTCCTGTGCAGAGGAAAGAGAAATTTTTCAAAAGGAGTTTGTTTCATACTACTTGACAAGGGTTTTCTAGGGTAATCGTATGAGCCATAGAGATGTTATGAAAGGAATCACTCATCCATCCCCAATAATACCTAGATAGTCTTGTCAGAAGGGAAGCTTCAACACTACTGTTACACATACAAACTTCTTTTGTTCTTTATCCTTTATATTCACACCTGTGAATATAACTCTACTACACTCTAGTTACAACACTCTAGCATATCTCTTCTATATTAAAAATCCTTGTTATAATCTTATCTTCCATAAAGCTGACAAGCTCATTTTTGTGTAGAAACATCCCAATTAAACTTCTTTTTATTGTCTTCATATCTGCTCCCCAATATGAATTAAGTATTGGAGTTAAAGGCATCATCATTGTTTTTTTCTAGTCAATCATGCTCATAGTCTCTATGTCATCAGTGAATAATATCTCTTTCCCTACTCAAAATCACAAATATCTCCTTTTTTGAATACTTCAGCATCTCTTTCTGGATACTTTTTGCAGTCATTCTGGTTTTGGTTCCCTTGTATTTAGGCTCTGAACTCTGCTTTGATTGTCTCCAAAGGAACAAAATTATAAGGGAGCCAGAGGTCAATAGATAGCTTCCTAGTTGACAAAAGTAGGTGATAGAAGGTTACCAAGAGTAATTTGCATGTGAAAATTGTGGAAGACCTCACCCAGTAAATATATAATCAAAGAATAATGTGATATAGTGGACAGAGGGTCAGTCTAGGTTCAAAGTCTGTATCTAACACACATTAGTATGCTAACATTAGCTGATTAATTTAATTCTTGGTGTCAAGGCAAATCTCTAACACAATACTTTATAAATCACATGCAAATTTGGAAATGTAGATTGAATTTCCACACTAGGGATTTTCACATGGCACCATACACATAGAGATGGGAAGAATTTAAGAGGCCATATAATTTAAGCTCCTCATTTTACAGATGAGGGAACTGAGTTCATAGTTTGTTTTTTACTTCCTAAAGTTGCAAGAAAAAGATATATTTAAGTTTAAATTCTCAGATTACAAAGTCTTTTCTACAAAGCTGAGGAGTCCTTAAGCTATGACTCATCCACCAACAAAATTACAAATCCAGAACTGGCTTCTGCAATTGAAAAAAAAAAAAGGTATGCTCATTAAAGGAGGTATGCTTGGAACATAATAACATCAGTTACAGCCTGAATGTTGCAATGATGCCTATAGAATTTCAAAGAACCTAGGGGAGTATCCAAGATATTGTTTAGTCTCTTTCTGGAGACTTACGGGAAAATATGACAAACATAGAACAAAATGAAAAAGTTTTAAATGGATTATAATTTAAAACAGGGCCAAATCTGACCCGACAATACAATCTAACACTAGTTTTTATATCTTAAAATAAAGTTGTATTATATTTTAAAATGTAAAAACATTCAAAATTGTTTGATAGGAAAACATGCAGTGGACCATAGTTTGCTGACCCCTGGTTTATACAATAGAAGTGAATTCTTACACTGATAGCATTGCAGATTTATTGAAATATTTATCATCATAGTTCACTGTTCTATTCTATGAAGATTTTTTTTTTTGATATTGACCTTATCATCCCGGCTCTATGTAATTTGCTATTTTGATAATCACACCATCTTTAACTTTATCTGAGTTATTGACAAAAATGTTGAATATTGGTATAATGACAAGGACAGGTTCCCCGTACATTCTATTAATACTTCAAGGGAGGTTAGCAGGAAGGCAAAACAAAACAAAACAACAACAAACAAACAAACAAACAAACAAAAAAACCCTTTTATTGCATTTTTTATGTGCCAAGTTAGACCTAAGTACCTGAGATGCAAATACAAGCAAAAAGATAGTCCCAGCCTCAAGGAGTTTATATTTTAATCAGGGAAGATAATACATGAAAGGTAATTTAAAAATCCTATGTATTTCTTTTGTTTGCTTGTTATGCCCTCCATTAGAATGTACTTTGTGAGGGTTTCTTTTGCCTCTTTTTTTTTATCCCCAGAATTTAGCACAGAAGCTGGCATATAGTAGGTACTTAATAAATGCTTATTGATGGAACTGATTGAATGGAAAGAAGGAATAAAAATGGTGGGTTGACAAAGTGGAGTATTTTTGTAGGATGTAGTGGAAAAAATCTAGGAAGTCAGAATCAAATCCAGGAGAGGAATGAAAGAGCTATCTAGGTCCTGTCTCCAAAAAGCAGGCCTTGACAGACACTTACCAGCAAGAGGATAATGTCAGAGTGGACAGACTGTTTTAGGATAAGGAGTCAACATATACTGAAAGAAGTGCCAGGGAAACACTAGTTAAATAAGGCCAGTCTTTACATCTGTTCATTCAACAACTTGCAAATCCATATCAATATGTTACACGTAACTATTTTCTTTATCTTTCATTCTTAAGGCTACAATAAGAGAATTAGCTGAATATTTTCTAGAAATCTAGCTAGCATTCTCCTGATCTCTAATCCTAATGATCATAGAAAAAAAAGGTAATGAAGGTAATCTGGAATGACATTCATATCTTTTATCTTAAATTTGCTTATTTGCATACATGTTATGCTAGCTTACAAGCACATAAAATCTTAAAGGTTTTGAATAAATATTCATTCACACACTTTTTATCTATCAAGGTGCCATTGCTTTTTGCCCGTCTCCTTTCAAGTTTTTTAACCATCAATAAACTCCTAATATTTAATTAGGATGCAATTGCAGTCGGTTTCATTAATTAATTTAATTTAATTTTGCATTTCTGCAGTTTCTAACTCAAAACCAAAATGTTAGAAACAATGGATAAAGTAAAAGATAAGTGAGAATTGAAAAGAGGAAAGTCCAAATACCTGCACTTGAAGACCATTGGACCTTGAAAACCATAGGGGGGAAAAGGGAAAAACAAAACAAAACAAAACAAACAAGGAAAAAAAAAACTTCTGGAAGAAAGTAAAAACAATTAATGATGAAACAAACTACCCTTTTTTCTCCCCAATCTATCTGTTTTGTATGTGTTCACTTTTCAAGTTTGAGCTGAAATTTATCCCTGTTTCACAGGATTAACAATTTGATCTGCCACCTAAAGGATTTAGATTTAAACTTTTCTCTGTTATTTCTTATTTGGGTATCTTTGGGCAAGCTATTTAATGTTTCTCAGTCTAACTTTTATTATGTACAAAAAAGATTAGACTAATGAATAAAACTATCTCTTTCAGCTCTAAACTAAGCATTCTCTCCTGTATAAAGTTGTCAATTCAAATATTCTGTTTTCTTTCTCTTTTTCAGTTTACAAAAGTGAAGGATGTGTCATTTTCAAAACAATATTTTAAATGCTAGAAGAGAGATAATTAGGTAATCAATTGTTGTTTTTACTCCCCAGAACATCAATTCCTTTCTTAAAAACTTGGCCTTCAAGTTTTTGACACATTTGCTTTCAGTGTGTCTTTGCTGTTTAGACAATTGTTCTATGGCAATTGTACATAAGCCTACAAAGGTACAAAAAATAAGTGGGAAATAGGATTTCGATTTTACCAGAGTATTTCAAGTACATAAAACATGGTATAGTTTGACTCTCTTCATATATAATGAAAGGTATGTAATTATTTTTGGTGGTTAGTCACTGCTAACTCACTTCAAAGATGAAACTAAAGATAACTGTTCTTTTCTATATCCCTGCTTTCATTTTTCTTAAGCAACAGTTATGAAAGTGAAACTACTTATGGTTTGCATAAAAGCAAATAAATTATTCAGTGTTTAAAAAGTTTCTTTCAAGGTTTCATCTCCATGGCTTAGGCTGATGTCTACATTTATTTGGGAAATTTTCAGTGTGTAAGAAGCCTTGAGGCTAAATATACAGCATAGTGAGTTTCTTGCATAGTCTTTTGTTTTGAATATGCTAATATCTACTTGAGAGAGTGTTGCTGTAAGAAATTCTTAATTTCTTTATGAATTTGAATTGAGGGTTTTTTTTTTTTTGACTTGTTTGTTTTTTGGATGAGAACTTTAATTTCATTGGTTTAATGAGGTCTCAATGAGGAAACCCTCTCAACCAAATACAGATCAGCAAATGATCTTCAATTTATAGTCTTAAATAGTAACCTGAGAAACTGAGAAATAAGTGACTTGTCTATGGTCACACAGTACATAGCACTCAGAAGTAGAACTTCAGCTTAGTCTTCATGATATATAGACAACAGTAATTTTAAAAAATGCTTCTAATAAATAAAATCAAAGCATGAAATCAATGTTTTTGTTGGTATACTTTGGTTTCAAAAAGTTAAAAAAATTGTGGATCATTGATTCATTTCAACATAAATTATTGCATGTTTCCTTAATTTTTGGGTACTCTGTAAAGTACCTTGGGAAATTAAAAAAAAAAGATAAAACAAAATGTTTTTGCTCTCAAGGAACTTATGACATAAAAGACCTTTTTATTTCATGTGGGGGGAGTGATCATTTCAGAAGCTGAAAAATGAAAAGACCTCAGCTTTGTTCCTAGATCTTTCATTCACTTTAGAAAATGTTCACACACAAAAAATTAAATCAATTTTACCTTCTCTCAACTTTAGAAGCTATAAAACAACATATTATTGATCATATATTTAGCAAGTAATAATAAAATTGAATTTGTACAAACATAAAACTAATTTTGGCAGCATATCTATTACTGTAAATATTCACGTCTCCAAATCTTTTAAAAATTACCTTAAAAGGAAATACATGTATTAATATATATTGGGTAACCAACTCTGAGATTTTTCTCTTTGTTAGAATGCTTTAGGCAGACCTTCTGAAGTTTTGATTAGAACAACTGAACTTTCAATAGAAGCTAATTATTCTAGTCATGAAAATTTTATCAGCAATGTGTTTTACTTGATTAAAAAAATAGGATTTGTTTGTGTGTATGTGTGTGTGTGTATCACAAAGAACAAAATTTTATTTTAATTGTGACCTAATATTAAGCAAACAATCATAAACTTCAAAGAATAAACATGACACTCTAGCAAGTTTTGCAAATTTATTTTTATTCTTTTTTCAATATGTGCGCGCACGCGCACGCGCGCACACACACACACACACACACACACACACACACACACAATGGAGTTTCATCTTTTCTCTTTATCCCTGTCCATTCCCTTACACAGAAAAGGTGAAAAATAAAAAAATTAAAATTAAAAAAAAAAAAGTCCTGTGTAGATAAATATTCAAACAAAACAAATTACTTCATGGGATCTTTCTAGTATCTATATGTATATATTTAGCAATATTATTATACAGATATTCATAAGACATTGATAGAGATATCTGCATAAACATAAATATATGTATACCCACATAACAGTTATATCTATCATTTATCTATATCTTCACATCTCTGTTTCTCAAACTAAAGTAAATGCAACCTAAACTCTGATTCCATCTCCTCTGTATTAGTAGGTGAGTAGCAAGTTTCATAATGAGTCCTCTGACATAGCTGGTCTTAATGTTGATCAGAGTTTTTAAGTCTATTAACATTGTGCATCTTAGAATACTCATGTAAGTTACTTACATTACTTTGTAGCAATTCATACAAGTCTTCCCAGGTTAATCACCTTCATCATTTCTTATAACAATAGTATTCAACTACATTTATTTAGTATAATTAATTCTTAAGCTAATAACATATATGTATGTGTTTAGAACTTTTTCTTTTTTTATATGGCTACTGGCAACTTAGATTTCTTCCTCTTAAAACTGCAGATTCATTTCTTTTAACATGTTATAATTTGATGGTGACTTCATTGTAGTAAATAAGACTAATTTCTTTATGTATCTTAGAAACACGATCTTTATCAGAGCAACTTTATGCAAATTTTTTCCCTCATTTGCCTGTTTATCTTTCAATTTTAGTTGCATGGTTTTATTCATAAAAAAGTGATTCTATGTAACCAAAATTGCAAATTTTGCTTTCTATTACTATACCTCTTGTTTAATTATTATCATGTTTCTTTTTTACTCCTATAACTTGCTCATTACCTAATCTTTTATGTCTAATTTATGTACCAACTGGGAACTTATCCTGAGATACCAAACTGCTTTCTATGTTTCCCGGAGGGTTTTGTTGAATAATTGCTTTATGCCTCAATAGCTGTAATCTTTGGGTTTATCAAACACTAAACTACTATGTTATTTGCTTCTGTATATTGAGTACCTAATCTGTTGCAATGATCAACCTATATATTTCTTAACTAGCCAATTTTTTTTGATGATTATTGTTTTGTAGTATAGTTTGAAACCCAGTAGAGCTAGTCTCCTTTTCTTGCCATTTTCCCCCATTTTTAACAAGATTCTCAGTCTTTTGTCATCACTTTTATACCTGATATAATTCTAACTTGGTTTCTGTGTATAATCATTATAATATATTGCTATAATTGGAAACTTCTCTAAATAATATTTTGTTTTTCCACAATTACATGTAAAATAATTTTTGAAAGTTCCAAATTTTCTTCTTTCCTCCTTTCTCTCCATTCCCTGCAATAAAGATTCTGACATAGGTGATACATCTGCAATATGTAAAACAAAATTTCATATTTCATATTAGAGATTTTGTGGAAGAAAAGCAAAAAAGAAGAAAGAACAAGAAATAAAGGAAAGAAGGAAGAGAAACAAATGAGCTTTTGGTCTATATTTAGAGTCCATCATTTTTTTTCTTTGGAGGCCAGCGTTTTTTCATCATGAGTCCTTTGGGAGTCTGTTGGATTATCGTATAGCTAACAATAGCTGTGTCATCCACATATAATATTGCGGTTATTATATATAAGGATCTACTGGTTCTGCTCACTTCACTCTGATCTAGTTCATGCAAGTCTTCTTCAGTTTTTCTAAAATTATCCCACCTGTCCTTTCTTATAGAACTATTGTTTAATAGTATTTCATTATAATCATAAAACACAGCTTGTTCAGCCATTTCCCAATTGAAGGATATCCCTCAAATTCCATGAAACAAGAATTTCTTAGCCACAAAAAAGAATGACTATACATACCCTCATATAAAAGCAACCTTTTGTCCTTAAAAAAATTTTTTTGGGGGATATAGACCTAGTAGTATAATTTCTGAGTCACCAGGTAAACACAGTTTTATAGCTCTCTAGTTATAGTTCCAAATTGCACTTCAGAATGATTGAATCAGTTCACAACTACATTAATTGTGTCTCAGTGTCCCATTTTTTCACACATTTCTTCAACATTTATCATTTTTCTTTTCTGTCATATTAGTCAGTCTATATTTTGTTGAATAAAAAATACATCAATATCCACCTATGGATATAGCTCATTAGTTTTATTTCCCTTTTTTGACTCTCCCCTGTTTAGGTATCAAAACCATATTTTTATCATAAAAGGAAAATGGTAGGACACTTTGTTTTTCATATTTTGAAAAAATTATTTAACACTGGAATTAATTTTTTAAAACTTTGAACAGAATTCATTTATAAAACCATCTACTTTTTTTTTCTTTGGGAATTCATTTATATCTTATTTATTTTTTTTCAAATATTGGATTACTTTTTCTTATTAATCTGAGTATTTGTATTTTGTAAATATTTGTCTGTTTTACTTAGATTATAAGTTTTATTGGCATTATTAGGTGAAATATTTTCCAATTTAAAAAATTGATTTTTAATGAACTCTTTTCATTTTTATATTGGTAATTTGTGTTTTTTTTTCTTTCTTTTTTATCAAGGATTTTTTTTTTCAGGGAACACCTAAAAATTTCCTATACAAAGGAGTGAGACAAAAGAAAAACATAGACTAATGAGTCTACAAAATTAAAACTTTGGAAAGACCAATAAATTCTCTAGACATAAAAAAATTAAACCGTGAAACAAGAACTTTCTAATAATATCTTCATCAACTAAATTTTGCTAAAAATTCTTTAGTAAGACTTTTCCCATGATTTTTATTATATTCGGGTCCTATCCCCTGACTTTTCACTTTCTTATGTGAAAACCAAAAGTAGTCTCTATAATACCATATATTCCCACCAAGATTCTTTTTTTTTCCTTCTTCTTTTTTAAAATTATAGCCTTTTATTTACAAGATATGTGCATAAGTAATTTTTCAGCATTGACAATAGCAAATCCTTTTGTTCTAACTTTTTCCCTCCTTTCCCCAACCCCTTCCCCAGATGGCAGGTTGACCAATATATGTTAAATATGTTAAAGTATAAGTTAAATACAATATATGTATACATGTTCAAACAGTTAATTTGCTGTATAAAAAAAGTAGGCCTTTGAAATAGTGTACAATTAGCCTGTGAAGGAAATAAAAAATTCAGGCAGACAAAAATAGAGGGATTGGGAATTCTATGCAGTGGTTCATAGTCATCTACCAGAGTTCTTTCCTTGGGTGTAGCTGGTTCAGTTCATTACTGCTCTATTGGAACGATTTGCTTTCTCTTCATTGTTGAAGACCCACCAAAATTCTTAATGAAATTGGTCCTTTGTCTCAAACTTTCTTGGAAGATCTTTTGCTTGTTGAGACCACTCCTCTCTCCTTCCTTATAAAAACATTAAAGACATTAGTGATGTTTCATGAATATATCATCCACCATATTAAACTGTACTTCTTGACTCAGCTATTAGACTATGACTTTCAAGAGAAAAAATGGGATTTTCTTTTAATATTATAAACTAAATGTCTTTTAAATAATTCCAAAAGGATGTTTTTATCATTTATTGATGATTAAAGCTTGACCATTAACCTCAAAAATACAAACAGTTAAATAAATATTCTTAAAGTCACAGTCAAGATTATAGTGCCACAAAATAGAAGGAAGAAAGGGTAAGACACATTTTACTCACTTATGGTGGTTAGTGAGAAGGAACACACTTTATACTTGATTTCAAAAACTAAAGTGTATTTTATTTTTCATTCCAAATTACCTCCGTTCCTCCATTGCTCATTGAAATAGCAAGAAAAACAAAACACATTATAGAGATGTCTATACTCCTTCCTAAAGAGCACTGAAGGAGACCATTTGTCAGTCTGGGAAGTAGATTATTCTTTTCTCTTTCCTTTGTATTACTGCCATCTCCTTCCCCTCCCTCCCCACCCCCCGCCTCAACTCAAACACACAAAGTTGACTTGCTAGCAGACTTTTTTTATGATGAGGCAATTGGGGTTAAATGATATGTCCAGGGTCACACAGCTATGACATGTTAAGAGTCTGAGACCAGATTTGAACTCAGGTCTGGATTTTTTAATAATACCCACCAAAACAACAATAACAACAATAAACCTACACAATAGCTTCTTCTGCTCCTCCAAAAAAAAAAAAAATGAAACAAACAAAAGCTTTAGAAATACTAAAGTTACTAGGTTACTTGCTAGGTTCATATCAGTGAAAAACTTAAATAATTTGAGCCTAGAATTAGCATATTACAAAATCATCACAAATATTCCTTGATTTTAAAACATCAACCAAAAAAATCATAAAATCCCAAGAAACAAACAAAACAAAAAATAAAAGAAAAGCCTAGTTTTTCTGACCAAATATAATTAATCAAAGCTAGCTAGCATATGAACTGAGTAGGGAGGGAAACTAGAGTCTCCAGTGGGCATTCTTGTATACTGGATTTGGGTGGTTGCAAAACATTTGTCATTGTTACAAATGCAAATTTGATTTTTTCTTTGATTTGATTCAAATAATGTTTTTAGCAGGAGGGTGAATCAAAATGTTCAGAGAAGTGTCTAAAGGAATGTCTTCACAGTTGCACATATTGCAGTTCTTTTCCTCAATTGTAAAGGCTCTGGGATAGCTAATTTCACAAGACAATCTTTAGGTCTTTCATTTGGAGAATAGAACATCCCATATATACATTTTCCTCCAAGTTTTGGTCCACCTTTGAAGCACAGGAGCATTATATTTGTGGCCAAGTATTTTTGGGCCACAACCCTTTTGGGTTATATGGTCATGTCTTCACATGCACACCAAATGATACTTTCTTTATTTTCATGTAGTTTGCTAATTTTTCTGAGATCATGGTATGTATTATATAGCATAAAGCTGATGCCAAAATAATCAAAGAATATGACGTTAAAAAGATGGACCTTTGCTTCAGGGAGAAACTTGACTTGGTGTTATTAAAAACCCTTCCTGGGAAGGTAGGTGGCATAGAGTATTTTAGAGAGCACTAACTCTGGAAATCAGGAGGATTTGAATTCAAATTTTATTTTAGACACTTATTAGCTGTGTGATCCTGCATAAATCACTTAACTTCAATTGCCTAAAACGAAGCAAAATAAAAAACTTACAATCAATGAAACAAAAAGGACCATTCACCTGCCCCCAAAAAACACCCCACCAAAACAAAACAAACAAAAAACTTACAGAAAATTCCTCAAACTACTCTCCAAATTCCTAATGACAATATAATCCATATAATGACAATATATATAGACATATATACACACATATATATGTATGTATGTATGTCAAAGTTATTTTAAACCAATGTGAAAAATCAAATGCACAAGGGAGTCATAATAGATTGTGACATCTTTGACATGTTCCTGTTTGCATAGGGTATTGGACTAATTATGTCAAGTCCCATAGTAATTGAGATGCTATTAATTGGCATTATTGTAGTTATTTCTACTCCTGCTACTAATAGTAGTAATAGTAGCAGTAGTAGTAATTGAAATTCTGTATTACTTTGTTTGCCAAAGAGCTTTACAGATATTTATATAATTTGTTTCTCATAACAACCATGAGATATAAAGACTATTATTATCCTCATTTTACAGGTAAGAGTACTGAGGTAGACATAATTTAAATGTTGTTGTTGTTTGACCTTTTTAGAAAAGGACCATGACTTCAGGAAGGTGATGCCATTACATGCAAATGAGTTGGATTTAAGTGAAAGAGGGCTATTCAAGGTCAACTGTCTCACTTTTTCTCTCTAGAGCCATCTGGGTCCATGGTCACATATAAATCAGGATGACTGGAGATGGCCCTGGTTGCAATGGGATAAATTGGCCTTTTTAAGCTAAGGTTTTTAATAGGTCTCAGTTTGATGGAAGCTTCACCCATTTAGAGATTAAGGCTAGGTAATTACTGAGAAAAAGAATCTCCTCTTTCACTTAGTCCAGAAAAAAAATCTAAATAAATAAGTGAATATGGGAGGGGAAGACTTTCTGGGTTTCTAGCCAAAGCAGAAATAACTGCTATTTACATTCAATCTGAGTTAATCAGGATACAAACAATGACCAAATGGGCTTGGCCATAACTTGCCCACACAGTAAAGTAAAAATTCAGAGAATTAAAACTTAAGTTAGAGAAATAAAGTGTAAATCAAAGAATCAAACTGAAAACTAAGAAAGAAAACCTAAACGTTAGGCTGATATATGTCTTCTCTCTTTCTCTCTATAGGAAACAAGTAATATATATTAGAAGTAAGACATATATTAGAATAAAAACCATGTTACTGGTAGATGCATAAGAGGTGTATACAAACCCAAATAAGGGTAAAAGAAAGTAAGGGCCAGGGTCTCTGAAATGTGGGGAATGAGAATTGTAATTACAAGTAGAGAGTCATGTGGTGGAATTAGGTACTTCAGATAGGCTGTAACCTCTGTAGTACCCAGCCAATGGAGGAAACAGGGAAGGGACTTGTGTTTTGGGACATTGAATAAAAGGCTATGCTTTCACCTATTCAGCAATCTATTTTTTTTTTTTTGCAAGATGGTGAATGGGAATCTATCCCTGACTCCATCAGAGAATCTGCAGAATTCTTGGTGAGATGCTTATCTCTTACAAAGTTCAGGGAATGGAGGAAGCAAAACTATAGAGTCTAGAAAGCATAATGTTATTTAGTGATATTTTGCAGTCTATTTTCACTAGAGCATAAGAGTATGTATATGAGAGTAGTATAAATGTAATGAGGGACTGAGTAACCATTGGGATTCCTCTCTAGCAAACTAGCATAATATTCTACTTGCTGCATGTGCACATAGATTTTTTTGTGAGATTGTCTTTGAAAATTCAAAATTATGTGGGATAGAGCATCCCTCTTTCAGAGAATGAGCAAATGCTTTCTGACTACCTTTGACCATGTGGTGAGGAAACAAACTTCTGCTTGGCTGCTGAGCTGGAACCACATTCAGAAGTATATTCAAAAGGCACAAACTAGTCATAGCATGGGTTTTTCTCTGGCTTTTTAGTTAGAGTGAGGAGACAAAGGCTGCTGTAAACCTATATTTTCAAAATGAGGGATATTAATACTAGCTTTTTCTACTTCATGGATTCAATGAAATAAGAGTTGTGAATTACTTTTAATATCTTATTGCTCTTAACTTCAAAATATCTCTCATGTATGCCCTCTTTATTCACAAAACCACCATTTTTTTTTCAGGATCTTATCACTTATTGTCTGGACTATGAAATTTCCTTTTAATTTATATTTTTGCTCAAGTCTTTCCTCAATCTAAATCCATTCTACATTTATCTGGTGAAAAAAAATTCCTCAAGCAGAAATTGGTCCATGTTACCCTTATACTCAAAAACATATACTCAACAAATTTCTATGACTCTTATTATCCCCAGTACCAAAAATAAAGTCTTCCATTTGATCTTTCCTATGTTTCCAGTGGGGGAGGTACATGACACAGTAGAAAGATTACTGCACTTAGAGTAAGAAAGATTCATTTTCATGAGATCAAATTTGGTCTCAGACACTCTTGGCTATGTGACCCTGGGCAAGTCTCTAAAACTTGTTTGCCTCAATTTCCTAATTTGTAAAATGATCTGGAAAAGAAAATGGCAAACCACTCCAGGATTTTTGTGAAGTAAACTCCAAATGAGATCATAAAGAGTTACATATAACTGATATGACTAAGAGTTACATAGCAGATATGACTGAACAACATATACTGATGTTGATACACAAAAGAGATTTGGAATATGAAGAAAAGTTACATTTTTCTATTTACTATCTCTTTCTGCTCTGAAAGGATAGGTTGCCAAGAATAAATTCTCAGAGGAAGGGTGGATAAGAGCAGTCATACAATATTGGATAGTGGGCAGAAGAAGAGGAATTCAGAAATGGATTCCTAGTTAGGGACCATAAGGGGGATATGAGATGAAAAATGTGAGATGCTAAATCCAGGAGGTTAGTATTGAGAAGAGGCAAAAATAGAGTGAGGGTCAACAAAGAAAGGACAAAGGCAATGGATAAAAGAAAAAGAACAAAGTAAAACTCTCCTGTTGTTTCAGTTACTTGTAAGCTACCATTTTTTCTTAGCTGACTTTCTCTAGTGTGTATTATGAAGCATGAAATAGCAGGATGGTTCCTGATCTTTAATCCTAATTCCTAGCTCATCAATGATTGGCTTATATTGCCTTTTAAATGAAGCTACTTGGTATATGGTAAGCTCTATGATGTACTAGTACACTGAAATGTATTATATCTCTCTCAGCACCTAACCCATGCTGTTTTGCCAATAGGAAGCAATATGAGGGAGCAGCTAAGTGGTATGGAGGAGAGAAACCTGAGCATGGAGTCAGAGAGACCTCAGTTTGAATGCAGCCTCAGATACTTATTAGCTCTTCAACTCTAGATAAGTCTCAGCATTTTGTGGTGCTGGTTTTCAACTCTATAAAATGCAGATAATAGGAGGACCTATTTTCCAGAATTGGTGTGAGGATCAAATTTGATAATATGTGAAAAGTGTTTACAAACCTTAAAGACATTTATCAATAATTTATTATAATTGATAAATATTTGTTTAGTCTTAAGAAAAAGAGATACAGAAAATAAAAACCAGAAAGAATCTGTGTCTTGGAACTCAGGTATAAGGTCTTTGGGCTTCTTCTTGGGCAATTACTCTTTCACCCAGAGATGGAATTGTCTTGGTGGTCTTCTCTTGAGTTCTGTCCCAAAGAAACTGTCTGTAGACTGGCTTTTCTTTTGTTCAGTCAGGCAGCTCAACATAGACAATGGTCTAACAGATGCTGATATTCACCCTGGAGCAGGCTGTGTTTATTTTCCACTTGTTAGCCTGAACTAGACACAGCCAGCTGGTTGCTGTTTGCTTTGAGTGAACAAGGGAAATATCCACAACTGCACAGACCCCTCCTTATGCATACACCTGTACTGACCCTGGATCTGTCACTAAGGCAGGCGGCAGTGACAAATGTGAATCCCACATAGCTTAGTTTTTTTGGAATTCCCTCTGTTTCTACCTTTGTCTTTCTCTTTTTATTTCTGTCTCTGTTTGTCTGTCTGTCTCTCTTTCTCTGTCTGTATGTGTGTGGGTGTGTTTCTGTCTCTGTCATTGTCTCATTTTATCTCTATCTCTATGTGTCTGTGCCTGTCTGTTTAACTCTCTGTCTCTGTGTCTTTTCTATGGGTGTTGTGTTTTTGTCTGTGTCATTGGTTCCCTTTGTCTGTCTTTGTTTCTCTCTGTCTCTGTCTCTGTCTCTCTCCTTCTCTCTGTCTGTCACACACACACACACACACACACACACACACACACATCTTTCTCTTTTTCTCTCTGTCTCTCTATGTCTGTCTGTCTGTCTGTCTGTCTCTCTCTCTCTCTCTCTCTCTCTCTCTTTCTCTCTCTTTCTCTCTTCTTTCTCTCTCCCCTCCCACTTCTCTCTCCTCCCTACTTCAGTAGTAAAGAAACCTGAGGTTGCTGTCAGAAATGGTTCACAAGATATATGTTAAAAATAGCTCTGGTGTTGTATCCCCTGTTAATAGAGAAGGAAGCCAGACAAACTTTGTTTATTTATGTCTCCCCCCTAATAAGCAACAAGAAATGATTAAAGATTTTTAAAGACCTATAAACAAATGGCCTCTTAGGCAAATCTGATGAAATGTCTCTTGTGTAACCAGGTGTCAGGCTGTCTAGTGCTTTACTCTTCACTACTTGCCCCTGGTATTGGTCTCAAAGCCCATCAGAAATGAACAGTGTTCTGAGCTCACAGTGGGTATCTGGGACTCATTGTGCCCTATCACACTTAAGAGTTCAAGGCTGCAGAGATGGCTTAGGCAGAATTCTATCAATAAGGAATGAGACAGAGAGAAATGTTTCCTACCAGACTGCAATTTAATCTCTGTGCTGTAGCTGGTGCTCCTGACTCTGTTTCAGAAATGCCGTAATATAGTTCAATACTTCTTAGATTCCTTGCTGATAAAACTGTAGAATTTTAAATATGGGAGGCAATTTGATAGAATGGATATAAGAAGCGGCTATAAGTAGATAGAGTAGGTTTAAGAGCTGATATTGGAGTCAGAATAGGTCCTGCTTCTGACATATCCTTGATGGACAAATCACTAAATCACTCAGTGCTCTGGGGAACTCTAGATGA
The DNA here is from genome assembly GCF_016432865.1 of Antechinus flavipes. Classification (NCBI taxonomy): domain Eukaryota; kingdom Metazoa; phylum Chordata; class Mammalia; order Dasyuromorphia; family Dasyuridae; genus Antechinus; species Antechinus flavipes. Next base: position 295,614,280 of record NC_067400.1, on the reverse strand, counting down.
GGAAGGTAAAGAATGAGCATTTATTAAACCTACTATATGTCAAGTAATATGCTAAGCGCTTTATAAACATTATCTCATATGACTCTCACAACAATCCTAAGAATTATGCGCTGTAAGTATCCCTACTTTGTGAATGAGGAAAAGGAGCCTAAGATAGGGTAAGTGATTTGCTCAATATTACACGGCTAGTAAGTATCTGAGGCCAAATATGAATCCAGAATGTCTTGATTCCAACTAAGCTCTTTAACCACTGCAACATTTCCCATAGGACTATTTATGGAAGAATTAAAATTTTTATATTCTGTACCAGTGTAATTATGATACCCAATTAAAAAAATAAAACAAACAAACAAACAAACAAAAACCATGAAGCTGACCTTAGAAACAAACTAAATGTTCCATTTTCTAGGTAAGAGCATTTGACCAAACTCAAAAAGCCAATAAGAGTTTCAATATGGTATATTCTGACTCTAAATCTTGTGTCTTTTTTTTTTTTTAAGGATCTTAGACTTAAAAAAAAAAATTATCAGTTCTTTTTTGCCATCATTTTCATTATTGTCACACTTTTTATTTTTTCTTATATCTCATCTTCATTACCATCCATGGATGCTAAGGATACAATTAAAGGCTGAACTCAGGTTTTTATCAAAGTCTGAGTTATAAAAAAAATTTACTTTATATTGTAAATCAAGTTATAAATATACCCTTAAACTCTCACAAATGCTTTGTGATCTCAGCATATACTACAAAGGCATACGTTGAGTTGTGGGTATGAAAATTCTTGGCTTCCATGATAACAAGAAGTTCTTTGTTGCTTTGTGTGACTTAATTCTCCTAAGTCAGCTGCAGGGGAATGTAAAGGGGGGAAGGAACATCCCACCCAGAATACATTTTATATTATGAAAGACTTTATGCTAATATTCAAAAAGGAGTCTTTATCATGGAATACAGAGGTATCTTAGACTGTGAAGGAAGATACATTTATTCATGTTCTTTAATATTTATTGAGCACCCAATACTGCCCTCCAGGGAGTTAATTTTCTAAGACTATGAAACCTATTCACCTGATGGTTACATTTTATTATTGGTTTATGTTTCCATTTTCCAGTTGTCCCCTGAGGAAGAATCCCGATTCCCCTCAATCAAAGAGTCATATCTATATGACCCAAGGTGAATAACAAATACACTGGATTTACTTAAAAAGAATGAGAGAGAGAGAGAGAGAGAGAGAATATTTCCTTTTTAGCATTTTTTCTCTTTATTAATATAAAGAGAAATCCAAAGAAGATTCTAGGATTTTTGTTACCTTTAGCTATCTAAGAGATTTTTAATACCATTTATTAAAGAACAATGTTAGCCACTGCCATCAGTAACTAAGTTAATTGGAATCTTTTTCTACTAAAATTTCTGCCTTCAGTAGTTCATGGTATTCATAAAAAGTAGAACTTAAATATTTTGGTATTGTGGGAATTGCACTGTTTTTGAAGTCAGAGAACTTGGACAAAGTCCTTAGATACCATAATAATGACATATTGTCAAAACCAAGCAAAACTGCATTCAGTAAAAATATTCCTATATCTTAGGTCATGTGTTTATTTATTTTTTAAATGAAGTATGCTTAGTGAAGCTTGGAGGCCTCATCAAGTGGATTTTGCAGATATTTCCTAAATGATAAGTGTTATGGAACTCCAGGACCAATATGAGCCTCTTAAAACCCAAAATTCAGTGAATCTTGTGAAACATAAGGACACATAAAAAATGACTTTTACATCTATATACATAAAAATAAGGAAGGACCAGGCCCATTATGTGAGAAGACTATATAATGGTAAGAGGTAACAAAAATAAAGAAAAATTGCTAAATTAGTTCCTAGCTATTTTTTTTCCATCAACAAGAATGAGCTTTAGTCCAGAAAATGTAGAACGAACTTGATTAGAATTATTAAGCATATTTTTAATGTGTTGATAAGAATCTTTTGATCACTAGGAAATAACATTAAATGACTAAGAATATATTATGCAAACTAAATTTTCTCTTCCTCCTTCTTCTCTCTCTCTCTTTCTCTTTGTCTCTTTCTCTCACACTTTCTCTTTGTCTCTCTCAGCTAATGTCACTGTCTTTGTCTTTCTCTCTTGCTTTGTCTTTATTTCTCTTTTGCACATAACACACTCCTTCTCTACCTAGTTATAAGATAGTATTAATAAGAGGTAGCTAGGTGGTACAGAACATAGAATCCTAGGTTTGTAATCAGAAGGCCCTGCACTCAAATTCTGCCTCAGATGTTTTCTAGTTTTTTTTTTTTTTTTTTTTTCCCCTGGAGGTCACGTCTTCCTAGTCTCAGTGTCCTCATATATAAAATTAGCTCTAGGAGCACCAGAATTTAAAAAATTCTTCAAAGGACTAAGCTGCATGATGACTGAGATGTGAAGGAAGAGTATTCCCAGGATAGGTAATAGCCAGTGAAAAGACAGAGTTGGAGGACTAAATGCCCATTATGAGGAATAGCAATAAGCCAATACCACTGTTTTGTTGAGAATAGAGGGAAGAAATGTAATGGGCTGAGGCTTGAGTTGATGCACTGAGGTCCCAAGCACATGAGGCTAAATAGTAATTGGACCATACTCTATTAATATATATTCTTGGAGAAAGAATGGCGTCCGCCCACTCTTTGTGCAAGTCCTGATGTGTTATATAGGAAATGATGATTTTGGTGGGTGGAGGCAGGGGAATGGAAAGGGAAGTAGAAAGAGACTGCTGGCTGGTTTCTTGACACAGCTGTTCGCATTGCTATCGTGACTCCCCTTCACCTGTAATCCCCCTTCACCTCTGCTGGCTGGCTTCCTGTTGCAGCTGCCCACATTGCTATCCCAATCCCCCTTCACCTCAAAAAGAATAAAGATTGAAGATTTTTCCCTTAACCTGAATTCCTGACTCTGGCTGATTTTAAATACGCGGTCATCACATTTGGCGCCCAAAGTGGGGCTGTTTTTCATTCCCTATGGCAAAACTGTCCATTCATATCTTTTGATAAGGCTCAGCTATGTTAACGCTGGGCACTGAAAAGGCAAATATTTTCACATACTCCTTATCCAGAGGGATAGAATAGAAACAATCCTTAATATCTATGACCCAAAGAGGCCATTCTCTAGGCAATTGAGTAGGAGATGGAAGTCCAGGCTGAAGAGTTCCCATAGTTTCCATCTGTTCATTCACTTTTCTTAAATCAGTCAACATCCTCCATTTTCCAGATTTCTTTTTTACAACGAACACTGGGGAATTCCAAGGACTTAGAGAAGGTTGTAAGTGCCCTTGTTCAAGCTGCTCCTGTGCTATATCTAATAAGGCCTGAATTTTATCGCTACCTAAGAGCCACTGTTCTATCCACACTGGTGTATCAGTTTTCCATTGGATAGGAACAGGTGAAAGTGTTGGCAGGCCTTCAACAGCAGCCCTGCTTAAAAAACCAAAGTACTCATTTTTAAACTTAATTGCTGTAAAATGTCTCTTCCCCACAGATTGATTGGGATTTTTTCAACTATAAAAGGAGTAAAAACTCCTGTTTTGCCTTCAAAAGTCCATCTCATAGGGGCAGCACTAACTTCAGCTGCTATTGATCCTCCTACTCCAGACATGTAGGTGTCTGTTTTAATCTTTGGCCAGTGACTGGGCCAGTTGCCCTCTATTGACTGTATGATCTGCACCTATGTCTACCAATCCTTCTCATGGTAGGCCATTTATATAGATCGTGAGCATAGGTCAGTCAGCTGTTATAGCTGCTGTCCAGTATAATCCTGGATTTTGTGGTCTGGAGTCAGAATCTGGGTGACTATCACCAGCTTGCTTATTAGGATTCTGTATGAGTAAACCTGATGCTATTACTTCTCCTGGGTGATAAGTCACACATTGTCTTCCTGTATTAGTTACTGGGATATTATGTACAAATTCCCCAGTTTCCCACATCAGTGTGTGGATGGACCTGTTTTGTACATACAAAAAGGAGGTGAAATGGTCAAGCCTACTGTGCCTGGAGGCAAGGGATCCAGAGGCTGAAGAGGAACAAATTTCACCTCTCCAGAGGGTATCTCAGTTGTCCCAGCGCATACAACTCTATTCTCCCCAATTGTAATTCCTTTCTTCCATCAGGTTGCTTCCTGGTTGGTTGAATGTGTAATCCCCTTCTCCCATCATATGACTTTCTGGCTGATTGGTCATGTCTGGGTACTGGACTTCTAGGCACTCTCTGGGTGCACCATTGGCTGCCATCATGCCCCAAGTGTTTTTTGCCTTGGGCCCTGGGACTGGCCCCTCATCCCATTTCCCTGAATCTGTCTACATTCTGAGCCTCTGTTGCATTTTGGACATGGGATATTGGGTCTTGTTCTCCCACCCTGTTTTCTCATTCTGTCCCTATATCAACATTGAGCTTTCAGATGCCCTACTTTACCACACTGAAAACATTGACAAGTCTCTCTGGAAGTCCCTTGCTAGAAGGGACCCTGTCTTCCCATGTTGGGACCTTGGGAAGTCTATATCATAGCCTGGCTACAAAAGATATTTGTGCTTACTCTAGCACAGCGTCTTATGAGCTCCTCTAAAGGAGCATCCTTGTGCAGTCCTAGTATAATTCTTCTGCAAACCTCATTAGCATTTTCCTTAGCAAGTTGCCTTATCAAAATGTCTGTTACTGCATTTTCCCCATTAGATCTTGTGATAGCTGTCTGCAAACGTCCCACAAAGTCAGCAAAGGGTTCATTTGGCCCTTGTGTTATTTTTATGAAGGCCTCTCCCTTGTCGTCTTTATTGTGGAAAGAAGCCCACGCTTTGATAGCAGCAGCAGCAATTTGCTCATATGCTGCTATGGAATAATTAATCTGTACTGCGACATCTGCATAGGAACTTACACCTGTTAGTAGGTCATAGGTGATTGCAGTAAGAACTCCACTTTGACTATTTTGTTGGGCTTGTATCCTACAGAGCTCACTATATTCAGAAACCTACAAGTAGTTTTGTCCAGGTTCTAGGCATACCCTTGCTATAGATTTCCAGTCATTAGGGGTCAAGATTTCAAAAGCCAAATTCTGTACTAACAGCTTAACATAAGTTGATGTAGCCCCATAGAGAGTGCAAGCCTTTTTTTCAGGTCTTTGAGGATTTCTATATCAAAAGGACCTTATTTTCTACTTTCTTGACCTGAAGAACTAAACTGTTGAATTACAGGAAAAATGTTATGTTGAAATTCCGATACAACTCTCCCTTCCACTTTGGCCTTAATTAGTCTCTTTTGCAATCTAGTCATAGGAGCTGCTGAATGCTGGTGGGGAGGTGCTGATGCTGTCACTGCCCCCTTCACCCCCACTACCTCTCCTCCCTCCGTCCTGAAGGGTGAAGTTGATGGAAGAGAGTCAATTACCTGCTCCTTAGGTGGGGCAGAAGCTGACTCAGATTCACCCCGCCCTTGAGCCTCACTTAAGTCTCCATGCCCTGTGGGGATATGGCCATTAATCTGTTCTTTGTCTTCCTCCTTTAACTCAGGCTTCCCCATTTGGCTATTCCTAGAGCCTTTTCCTTTTCTTCTGTAACTTATATGGTATAAATAGAATGCCTTGATGGAAATTGAATGAGGACCGTTTTCATTGTAAATGCAAAGAGTTGTTGTCCAATTAATGTCCAATTATCTGGAGAGATTTGCTCTTCTTCTAAGAACTAAGGAGAGGTGCATTTTAATGTACCCAGAAGTCTAGCTGTCTGTCCCCAAGTTATAAGTAGCCCTTGATCGTCTATCAGCTTAAGCATGCTTTCTATAGTGCCACTCCTGGGTGGGGGTGGGGGGTGGAGAATCTTTAGATAGCATCTGTCCCATTTCAGCCAAAAAAGGTTACCAGTTTAGTCTTTAAGAAAATAAGCTCCCTGTTCATCTATTACTATACTCACCTAAGTTCCTGGTCACTGGAGACTTCTTCAATGAAAGTAGGGTCGTCCTTGGTTCCCACGCTGAAAAGTGAAAGAAAACCAGAAAAATAGGAAGATTGCAAAGACTTTTAAAAGCCTAATAAAATATTTTTAAATTTGTTTTAGTAAATAATAAGGGGTTATTGGAGTTTATCAAGTAGAAAAGTCACATGATTAGACTTGTAGTTTAGAAAAATTGCTTTGGTATTATTGTTATCACAAATTATTTTTCTGGTTCTACTCATTTCATTCTGCATTTGTATACAAAAATCTGCACTACTTTATCTGAATTTCCCCTAGTCATCATTCTATCTGGTGAAATTATATTGGCTTACATTCTATTTTTTTTATATTGGAAGTACTCTTTTCCCCCAAGGCCTCTTTTTTGATTTTCTGACTCTCCCCAGAATCTCCAATTTAAGGAAGAGATTCAGGCTAACTCATTGCTAACTCATCTCTTTAGTACTTTCTTCTCCCCATTTTCCTTCCCAACTCCCTTTTATGTATTGTTTTTGCCCAATAAAGAATGTAAACACTTTGAGTGAAGGAATTATCTTTCTTTTTCTATTTGTATTTCTAGCACTTGACACAGTATTTTCATTTCTATAGTTCTTTAATAGATGATTATTGGCTGCCTAACTTAAATCTATAAAGAAGAGTTTATACAAAATATTATCCTACTTAGAGACACTCACTGTTTCCAGTTTTTTGGACATATTAAAAATTACAAGGATAATTATATATATATATATATATATATATATATATATATATATATATATATGCCTATATAAACACATATACATAAATGTAGGTATATGTGTGTGCATGTGTGTACATATATTCATATTTGTTCCTTTCCTCTGTCTTTGATATCTTTGTAAGTATGCTACTGCTGTAAAAGTATTTTTTTTAACTTTTTTGATTTTACTCCATGTGCTTAGTCCTATTTTTACTTCTAGAAGTATATAATATAAGTTATAAGCCACAATGGAGAGTAGACAGAGCTGGCCTTGAAACCAGAAAGGTCAAGGTTCTAATCCTGCTCTACTTTGTACTGGTTGTATGGCTCTCATTTCACTTATTCATGGCATATAAAAGCCAAAGATTTGATATTGCCAAGAAATTGTAAAATGACAAAGGGAGTTTCCTCACCTGGGAGTTCCCCATTCCAATGAAATCGCAGATTCATTTCCTGTAACTATCCTTATTTTTGCCCATTTATAGCCTGAATTTCTTTAAATGAAAACTGTCACTTCATATATTTTGAACATTTATGGACTGAGAAATGGCATTTATCTTTATGTATTTGTATCACCTCCACATATCACTTCCATATATATAAAATGTGCAAGTATATATATACATACACACATATATGTGCATCATATCAAAGATTTATCACAGATATTTGCTACAAAGCTTATTTCTTAGTTAACTATTACTCATTGAATTATAGCTGAAATGATTTGCTTGTTCAAAAGCATTTTCTATTTTACATAATAAAAATTGCATATTTGATTTTCTATGATCCCTTCTATTTCTTGTTTAGGTAAAACAAAAATCTACCATTCTCCTGTAAAAATTGTAAAAGATAAAATCTGTTGTCCTCTAATTTGTTTTTGATATGACCTTTTATATTTAGGTTATGTGTACATTTGTATCTTATTGTAGTATATGTCATTAAATTGTTGAATCAAATTTGATTTCTACAAGAGTGCCTTATAGTTTTCCTCAGCAGCTTTTATCTAACATAGCCTTATTCTTAATAGTTCCATTTCCTTAGAGACAATGAACACTAAGCTATGTGTTTGAGTGATCCTGGGGTTATTCTATTCTATTGATCGTTTTTAGTATGTGTATTTGTGCATTTTAGAATCAGTTCCAAATCTGTTCTATTTTAAAGGGGTGGAGTTATTTCTTATTTATCTTTTTCTTTCTGTGCTGATATAAACTTATCTAGTGAAAGATATGGTCTAGATATAATGAAGGTTCACGATCAGATACTTTCTCAACATATTTCTACTGTGTTCTTCTTGCCAAACATTTCAAACTATTTCCCTAGCCAAAAACCAAATCCTAGAACACTTGATATCCCCACATAATCCCCTAACTGGCAACAGCAACCTTGCCAGACTAAAATGTTAAATGAACAATTACATTCAAAAGATATTGATTAGCACTCAAAGAATATTGATTAAAGGATTGGTGTCAGACTGGAAGGAGACATCTTAAAATATGTCTCAGGGCTTTGTATTTTATTCCTGTCTTACTCAACATTTCTATCTGTGAATCATAGAATTACAGGGTTGAAAAGGGCCTTATAGGTGTTCTAGTCCAATCTGTACCAAAAGTATACAACTTGACAACATCCTCATCATTTAGCCATTCAATCTTTGCTTGAATGCCTCTAAAAATTAGCGGATTAATTACTTACCATGGTTTTTTACTCATTTAGCTGTGTCCAACTCTTCATGACTCCATGGGTCATATCACACCAATATGTCCATGGCATTTTCTTGGCAAAAATACTGGAAAGGTTTGACATTTCCTTTTTCATTGGATTAAGGCAGATAGAAGTTAAATGAATTGGGCAGAATCATACAGCTATTGTCTGAGGCCTGATTTGAAGGCATATCCTCCATAAAGGCCCAGTGCTTTATTCACTGAGCAATGTATCTGCCTCTATTGCTAAGGTATACTATTCAATTTCTATTAACCCATTCTTGGAAAATTTTGCTTCACCTTGAGTTGAAATTTATATCTCTGTAATTTCTACAATTTCATCTCAGTCCTATTCCCTGGACAAAGTAGAACAAGTATCTTCTTTTACATCCTGAAGGCATAGTATTTAAAACTTGTGGATGCCACAAAACTGTGGTGTAAAATTAATCTAGTGGATTTCAGAATTAAGACAATTAAGAAGAAAGACAAATATGATGGCAGTTTAGAATGATCAAGTGATGGAAAAAGATAGTTATAATTTCTATATACAATTATATATTAAAATATTTGATTTAGCACATTGTTTGAAAAACTAGGGAATTTTGATTTATTACTTCTTAAGTATGAGTCCATACAATTTTTAGAGCTAAAAAGAATCCCTAGTATAAGGGGAAAACTTGCACCATTATATTCAGTGGAAATGAGAACATATATGAATGTTTGGTACAATACAATATACTTTAAGGAGAATATTAACAAACTATAGTTCATTTAGTCATAGAACAAGCAGGATGATAAAATATCTGGAAACTATCTTATATAAGCAAAAGTAAGGATTTAGAAAGGCTTGTCAGAAGAAATCTGGAGAAGGGTGCATCATTACTGTATTAAAATATTTAAAGCGCCATGGCATGGAAGATGGATTTAATTTCTTCTATATACTCTAAAAATATAAGTAGCCCTCGGCACATGGACAAGTTAAAAGGATAAGCAGATTTTTTATTATTATTATAGCTTTTCATTGACAGAATATATGCATGGGTAATTTTTCTTTTTTTATTTCTTTTATTATTATTATTATTATAGCTTTTTATTTACAAGTTATATGCATGTGTAATTTTACAGCATTGACAATTGCCAAACCTTTTGTTTCAATTTTTCCCCACTTTCCCCCCACCCCCTCCCCCAGATGGCAGGTTGACCAATATATGTAAATATGTTAAATTATAAATTAAATACAATATAAGTATATATGTCCAAGTAGTTATTTTGCTGTACAAAAAGAATCAGACTCTGAAATAGTGTACAATTAGCCTGTGAAGGAAATCAAAAATGCAGGCGGACAAAAATTGATATTTCTATGTAGTAGTTCATAGTCATCTCCCAGAATTCTTTCTCTGGGTGTAGCTGGTTCAATTCATTACTGCTCTATTGGAACTGATTTGGTTCATCTCATTGCTGAACATGGCCATGTCCATCAGAATTGATCATCATATAGTATTGTTGTTGAAGTATATAATGATCTCTTGGTCCTGCTCATTTCACTCAGCATCAGTTCATATAAGTCTCTCCAGGACTTTCTGAAATCATTCTATTGGTCATTTCTTACAGAACAATAATATTCCATATTATTCATATACCACAATTTATTCAGCCATTCTCCAATTGATAGGTATCCACTCAGTTTCCAGTTTCTGGCCACTACAGAGAGGGCTGCCACAAACATTCTTGCACATACAGATCTTTTTCCCTTCTTTAAAATCTCTTTGGGATATAAGCCCAGTAGTAACACTGCTGGATCAAAGGGTATTCACAGTTTGATAACTTTGTGAGCATAGTTCCAAATTGTTCTCCAGAATGGTTGGATGTGTTCACAATTTCACCAACAAAGTATCAGTGTCCCGGTTTCCCACATCCCCTCCAACTTTCAGCTTTATCTTTCCCTGTCATTCTAGCCAATCTGACAGGTGTGTAGTGGTATCTCAGAGTTGTCTTAATTTGCATTTCTCTGATTAATAATGACTTGGAGCATCTTTTCATATGGCTAGAAATAATTTCAATTTCTTCATCTGAAAATTGTCTGTTCATATCCTTTGACCATTTATCAATTGGAGAATGGCTTGATTTCTTATAAATTAGAATCAATTCTCTATATATTTTGGAAATGAGGTCTTTATTAGAACCTTTGATTGTAAAAATGTTTTCTCAGTTTATTGCTTCCCTTCTAATCTTGTTTGCATTACTTTTGTTTGTACAAAAGTTTTTGTTAGTACAAAAGTACAAAAACTTTTCAATTTGATATAATCAAAATTTTCTATTTTGTGATCAATAATGATCTCTAGTTCTTCTTTGGTCATAAATTCCTTCCTCTTCAACAAGTCTAAGAGGTAAACTATCCCATGTTCCTCTAATTTATTTATAATCTTATTCTTTATGCCTAGGTCATGAACCCATTTTGGTGTACGGTGTTAAGTGTGGGTCAATGCTTAGTTTCTGCCATACTAGTTTCCAATTTTCCCAGCAATTTTTGTCAAACAGTGAGTTCTTATCCCAAAAGCTGGGGTCTTTGGATTTGTCAACTACTAGATTATTAAAGTTATTGACTGTTTTGTCTTTTGAACCTAATCTATTCCACTGATCAACTACTCTATTTCTTAGTCAATACCAAATGGTTTTGATAACTGCTGCTTTATAATATAATTTTAAATCTGGTACAGCTAGGCCACCTTCATTTGATTTTTTTTTCCATTAATTCCCTTGAAATTCTTGACCTTTTGTTTTTCCATATGAACTTTGTTGTTATTTTTTTCTAGGTCATTAAAATAGTTTCTTTTTGGGAGTCTGATTGGTATAGCACTAAATAAATACGTAGTTTAGATAGTATTGTCATCTTTATTATATTTGCTCATCCTATTCAAGAGCATTTAATATTTTCCCAATTGGTTAGATCAGACTTAATTTGTATGGAAAGTGTTCTGTAGTTTTGCTTTTAAAGTTTCTGATTTTCCCTTGGCAAATAGATTCCTAAATATTTTGTACTATCAGTAGTTACTTTAAATGTAATTTCTCTTTGTAACTCCAACTGTTGCATTTTGTTAGTGATATATAAGAATGCATGATGTCTCAATGAATCATTGTTTTCTATTTGTTCAGTTCTGATTTGTAATGAGTTATTTTCTTCATTAGCTTTTTTTTTTTACTTCTTTTTGTATATGTCCAATTGAGTTTTTAAATGAGTTGTTTTGCTCTATGGATTTTTTTTTTTTCCATTTCACTATTTTTTTTTTTTTTAGTGAGTTGTTTGCTTTTTCTAATTCACAAATCCTACTTTCTTGGGATTTTTTTTTACCTTTTCCAATTCACAAATTCTGTTTCCTTGCACTTCCTGGGAATTCTTTATCTTTTCCAATTCACAAATCCTATTTTCTTGGGTTTTTTTTTTTTTACTTTTTCCAGTTCACAAATTCATTTTCCCTGCATTTTCTGGGAATTCTTTATTTTTTCCAATTCACATTTCAGGAAGCTGTTACTTTCTTGTATAGCTTCTCTTTCCTTTCCCCATTTTTCTTCTAGCACTCTTTTAAGATTTTTAATGGTCTCTTCTAGGAAAGCATTATGTGATGGGGGTCAGGTAACATTCCCCTTTGGGGTATTATCTGGAGACTGTTTTCTATTACTCTCCTTGGGGTTGCAAACCTGCTCTCTTTCTGAATAGAAACTATGGATCCTGCTTTTGACTTTTTTACTCATTTTTTAATGTCTGTAGGGTCTGCCTTCAGAGCAAGGAGGTTACCAGCTTCCTCTGTAAAGCAGAAATAGGTATAAATGAACTGCAAAGAGCAATGAGGTATGGGAGTGCTCTGGGAAAATATCCCCCCTCCCTCCCCTGGAAGTGATTTAGACTTGGGTAGCATGGGCCGAGCTGTGGAAATAGCCTAATGAAGAACCCCACTGTGTGGATTAGTGACTGCCCTGAGGCTAGAGGCTGAGCAGTGAAAGTGTCACTATCCCAGGCCAAAGCCCACCGTGGCTCTGTGAATATTAGCAGCTGACCAGCAAATAGCCCTGCACTGACTGGAAGTGTCTCTGCCCCAGGAAGCATAGTCACACTGAGGAAGTTCTATTGCCCCAAGCCAAGCCCTGCACTGTACAGATTAGAGGCTGCCCTGGACCATGCCCACCAGCCATGCAGATTTGTAACTGCCCCAGGTAAAGCCCTGTACAGCGGAATGTGGTTGCAGAACTGTATTACGATTTGAGCTGAGTCACTTCTGGTTTTGGGTGGGTATAGCCAGATCTTGTTAGGTTCTGGCATTTTTTAGAGTACCCAATGCCCTGGCTTTAATTTCTCTGCCAGTTTACTGCTTTGTAATCAGAGCAGAGCAGTCAGCCTATGGCAGAGTAGTCTTTATAACTTTTCTAGCCATAGAGGTCACTCCTGCCTCTGGTCTGCTCCAAATGCTAGTTTCTCCCTGCTTGTTCTGGTCTGTTCCTAGCCCTCAGAACAAACCTTTTCTGAGGATCTTCCAGATTATCTTCGGCTGGTAAGTTGTTGTGCTTCTAATCTTCATGGGTTTTACCAGTCAAGCTCTATTTTTGAGGCTGAATTTAATAATTGGTCATGAGGGCATGAGAGGAGCTTAGAAAATCACATGTGCTTTCTCTGCCATCTTGGCTCTGCTGCATGGGTAATTTTTCAACATTGATGCTTGCAAACATTTCTGTTCCAACTTTTCTCTTCTTTCCCTCCACCCACTCCCCTAGATGACAGGCAGTTCCATACATGTTAAACATGTTAAAGAATATGTTAAATACAATATGTGTGTACATATTTTTACAGTTCTCTTGTTGCACAAAAAAATCAGATTTAGAAAGGTAAGAAAAACCTGGGAAGAAAAACAAAAATGCAAGCAAACAACAACAGAAAAAAGTGATATTCAGATTTTAAAATTGAAATAAGTAATCAATTTCCATCTAAGAAAGCTATCTAAAAATGGATGGGCAACTTTATGAGATACTGAAAATGATTAAAGAGAAATAGAATGGTCTTCTGTAAGAGAGTTTAGAGTAGATTCTTGCATTGGTTAAAAGATTGGAGAAGATATCTACTAATGTCCTTTTCCTAATCTAAATTTTTGTAATCAGCCAAGACCTAAGTAGAATTTCTCTATTTTTCACTTACTTCAGAGACAATCTAATTTCTGAGGCAAATTCATATTCTACTTCTGACAGATACTGACTATGTTACTCTAGACATGTCATTTAATTTGCTAGTATTCTAGACTAGGCAACTCTTTAAAGTTACAGAAAAGGATTCTAACTTACATTGGCTGAATTAGTTTCCTAATCAGGAAATTTCCTACACAAATGACTTAAGAAATCTAATTCCTATGCCTGGGCTGGATGATGAATGGAGAAATTACACAAAGATTTTATTTGCTTTTCAATCTCCTTCATACAGAATCTGTTCATTTGGCTCACTAGGAAATCTGCTACCAAAACCTAAAGGAAATGAAACAAAATAAAGTAGCAGTATAGAGAACATTGAATCCTTACTCACATTTGTTAATCTTACTTTTTTATTTTAAGTGTCAATAAACATAAACTTTGGAAACTTTAATCATTAGAGAAAGGTTTGGATCAGTTTTAAACACTGAAATAAAGCAGAAAAAAGGTTCAGGGAGTAGGGAGAATACAAACCATAACCCACTTAAGAGATTCTAAGGAATCTCTCTTTCCTAAAGAATTTTTTAGCCTTCCTCAATTGCACTAAATTTGGCTATATTTAAAATCATGGATTATCTTATTCTCTTTTAGATTTAGCAACTATAGACTGCATGTAACCCTTAGGAAGAGATATTGGATGAAAGCCACCTCTGTGAATGGTATTTATTTCTTCATTTTCAACATCTGTGCTTATGGAATAATACCACACATTTAAATAATGAAGCATAGTTTATAACACTCTTCAAAAATCTTACTTTACTTGATGCTTGCAAAACTCTAATAAGGTTAAGAAGTAGGTCATTTTATCCCCATTTTATAGATGAGAAAATCAAGGTTCCCTGCTCAAGGTCAATCTAAGATCTTACAATTGGGAAGTTCCAGAGTTTACAATTGAAATGCAAGGTGTGATATGGTGGAAAGAGCACTGGCCCTCAAGTAAAAAAAAAAAAAATGTATTTAAATCTCTCCTCTGCTACTAATTTCCTGTAAAACAATGGGTAAGTTATTTAACCTCTCTGTGCTTCAATTACGTTATCAATGAAATAAGTAGGTTGGATTAGCTGATTTATGAGGAGCATGTATTTCTCCATCTGTGGTGTTGTGGCCCTCAGTTTGTTAGTTTATGGATTGGCTCCTGCATGCTTTTGGAAAGGATAGCATTTCATTTGCAGAAATTCAAGATTAATAGTTCCAAAATCAAAGGATGTGGATTCAAATGCTGCTCATGATATTTAAATACCCATAATATCTTGGATAAATCACTTTTCCTCTTTATACCTCACTTTCCTCATCTGTAAAAAATGACAGAATTGGACTAGAAGTCTTCTGAGATCTCTTCTGGTTCTAAATCCATGATTCTATGATTCAAAATCAGTCAGGATGGTGTCATGGGACTAATCATTTTCTGTGACTAGGAACAATTCTTGGAAGAATCTATGTACAATATCATAGATCCAAAGGATCTGATATTGCTAATTTTTTTTTATAGTAATTTGTGATCTAGTTCAGATGGATCTGAATCGGTCCCTGTTCGGGCGCCAAAATGTGGTGAGCTTTTTCTTCTCAAAATGCAGCCAGGTGATAAAAGTTCAGATCTTTTATTATCTCCAATATAGCCCGGTTAGCTTAGAGGCCTATCTCTCTGCTTGGTTCCAAGAGCTCTCTCCGAATGTCGCCAAATCCAAAGGTCTGGTCCTTCAGCCTCTGCCTCTGCTTTCTTCAGCCTCCAGCCAGCTCCATTCTTCATGTCATTCCGGTGAAAAATCTCGACTTGTAGCTTCTTCACTCTGAAGAACTTCCTCAACTGGCCCATTGAAGCTCTATTTATGCTCAAGAGAGGGATTGTGGGTTTTCTCCCATAGTGCTCTCTGGCCCAAAAAGCTTCAAGGGAGGTGTGAACTCATTGAACTCCAATGAGTAAAGGTGTGAACACAAGCCTTGTATTAATTAGTTCTACTTAGTACCTTGTTCCAGGTTCTGCCCAAAACATCTTCTTGTAAGATTAGATCAACTCTAATTAGTTAGCAGTTAGTAAGGATTCCAACAGTAATCATTTTAGATTTCCAAGCATCAAGTTTAATTAATCAGGGTGTTGATTGTCACTGTGCTCAGAAACTCTGCTATTGCTGGTACAATTTTCCCTCACCTCCAACTACTTTATTCTTCCTAAATCATTAGTAAGCCATAGTGACCTCTATGGATGAAGCTGAAAACCAGCATATAACAAGCCTTTTTTTTTTTTTTCTCTACTGCAGAGAAAAAATAGATCATTGTTTTGGCACCCTTCTAATAGAGGTGAAGTTCATATTAATAATACCTATTTATTTTATACTTCTGATACCTTGTGATTACCTAATGTTTATTATTCTTTCTCTGACTTTTTAGACTTCCCATATGTGCCCTACTCTTTGCTTTAAAGTCTTATATTTATTTATTTCCACTTAGCTGTGGCCACCCAGAACTCTTCATCTCACAAATTAAAATGTACCATTTATTATTTTACAGCCTACCCACATTTCCTTTCCTATTGACTAATCAATAAATGTTGAAGAATGTGTGGCTTTTCCTGAGTTATGTTACATTGAACTTGAAGTGATGTATGAGTCTAGATGGTAACACTGGTCATCAGCAGACAAGCAGAGGAAATGGAGAAGTAAAAAAGAAGAAAAGGCATTGTCCATTGAGGTAAAGAATCATTACTTCCTAGATTTTTGAAACACAGGCTTGAGTTGAATAAAATACACTGTGGTTCCAAATTCACCACAATAGGACTTTTCTTTGTACATTAAAATTATATTTCTCATATTATTTGAGATCTGTTTAATTTTATCTTTTAAATTTTTATTAAGATTTTTTTCCAACACTTTTTATTGCAAATATATCTGTATTATTTCCAAACCTAAGGGACCATCATTGTCATAAAGAATTAAAAAAATAAAGATAGAGGGAAAAAAATCTCAGGGAAACTAATCAATGAATTAGCCAAGTGTTATAGCCTATCTAGTGTTTCACATTGGTTATCCTTTATCCTTGCAAAGAATGGAAGTCATTAAATTCTCTCATCTTTCCCAGGTCCAAGCTTAGTCATTATATTGATAGTTATAACAACAATAAGTAGTTGTTATTTTCATCATTATGATCATTACACATATTTTCTCAATTCTTCCCACTTTATTAGTTTGTGGAAATTTTCAAATGCTTCTCTGAATTAAATAAATCAGTCAATCATCAAACATTTGTTAACTATTTTCTATGTTCTAAGAACTATATTAAGTTTTAGCAGTACAAATACAAAGTGTGAGAAGCTTGTATCCTATCAAGAAATACAAGATACACATGCACAATTATATACAACGAAAGGAAAAATACATTTTAAAAAGTAAATAAAAAATCATTGGATGAGCTGAGGTTTTGAGATGAATTTTGGATGTAGAGAAGTATTTATGACACAAAAATAAGGAGAAAATGCATTCCAGCATAAGAATTGGTCAGTGCAAAGTGGAAGTGGGAGCTGGCAGGCTACGTGCAAGGACCATAGGGAAGGTTAATTTGAATTTTTTTTGTAGAGTATGTTAAGTGGAACAATGGATAATGATCCTGAAAAGATAGTTTAGGATAAGAATGTAAAAGCTTCTAAAGACAAACGAATGGTTTCTATTTCATTCTAGGGGTTTTTTGAGGAGGGACATTACATGGTCTATCTGTATATAGAGAAAAATCTCTTTGACAATTGTGTAGATAATGGATTGGAGTGGTAAGAAAAATAACTTAGGGAAACCAATTTGGAAACCATTGCAGTAGTCTAAGAGAGAGGTGATGATGGTCTGGAATAAGTTGATGGTTGTGTGAACAGTGGAGTCAGATATTATGGAGTTAGAAATGGCAAAATTTAGCAATTGGATTGACAATGTGTAGTGAAGGAGACTAAGGAGTTGAGAACAATATTGAATTTATAAATTTGAAAAGACTAGAAGTGTAATATTCTCTTTAAAATGGAATATTCTCTGTTGAGGTTTTTGGGGTCTCTGGAGGCAGCCTTCGTTTCAGTTCAGTAATCACCACAAGAGTAGCCAGATGTTAAAGTCCAAATCTCCTTCAAAGTCTTGTCTCCTTCACTTGGGGCTCAGCTAGTTTTTTTCTGGAGACCTTCTGGATCTTGGTTTCAGTGGAGAAGTGAAGGAAGAGAGCCTGCCACCAAGGTGGTATGAGATGGGATGAATGAATTCTAAGCCCAAGGGCTTGTTCTTCAGCCTCCAGCCACCACAGAGGTGGATGATAGAATGAATCTGTCTCAGCCTCCGAGAGCTTCTGGTGTGCTTATCCTCTCTGGCCCTGAGAGCTTCTCCTTATTTCTTCCACATTGAGTATATACCAATCATGATATCACTAGGAAACCATTATTTGTTGTAGGATTAAATCAATGCTAAACTAGATTTAAGCATTGTCTCCTCAATTCCACTTAATACCTTGTTTTAAATTCTGACCCATAACATCTTGTAGGATGAAATCAATCATACTGAACTATGCTAAATTAGATAACTATTGTCTCTATCAATTCCACTGACTTAGTACCTTATAAGAATCCTTTGTTTCAAATTCAGAGTTCTGGCCCATAACATAGTATTATGATGGTCCTTTTGAATAAAAAAGGGGATTCTTCATATTTCTATTTTATGACATAGTAATATTCCATTATTAAATGTCTTATTCTTCAATACTGAATAATGTAACATTACTGCATTGTAGATTATTATATAATTTTGTTTACATGGCTGAAATCATGTTTCTTGAAATTGTTCCATTAATTGTTCCATTAAATAAAAGTGTGACATAAGGTGAAGAATAATTCTGTCTCTCAATATTATCATTATCATCCTTATATTTTGATTTAAATTTGTAATGTGGGGTTTTAGACATCTGAAAAATTCATAATTTGAAAATTCCCATGACTAAAGCAGATTGGTCCTTCATCTGTAACATCGTCTTAGAGACTTGTTTAGGGTACCTAAAAATTAATCAACTTGATAAAGATCTCATACTTTATGTGTTAGATAGAAGCCTTGAACCTAGATGTTCTTGATTCCAAGAATTCTCCTGTTATTTCATGCTTCCTCTCTATTATAATTACATATATATATATATATATATATATATATATATGTATGTATATATATACATATTTTATAATTCTGAAAAAAATACAGGACTGCATAGTTTTAACTTGGGAGGGGGTAAATATACATAAAGATGAAAAAGACATCATTTTTATAAACACTATTATTACTTATTTAGAGTGACAAACAATCTTTTTTGTTGGTAAAATGAAAGAGTTGAATTAGATAAGTTCTAATGCTCTTTAAAGTCTAAAATTTGATTATTTCATAACACTAGGAAGTCTGACAGTAGGAAGAAAAAACAAATAATGCAAGTTCCGGGATCCTGAATAGGTTCAGGCTTTACTTAATTATGGAAATTGTATCTGTCTCTTGTAATATGGGGTTTTCTTGGCAAAGATGCTGGGATAGTTTACCATTTCCTACTTCATTTCATTTTGCAGTTGAAGAAACTGAGGCAAACAGTGTTAAGTGACTTGCTAAGAGTACCATAGCTAGTTTGAAGCCTTATTTGAATTTGGGAAGATGAGTTTTCCTGGTTTTAGGCAACAAATATGTCCCATGGAAACTATAGAATTTTTTTTCAAAGAACTGAGTGATGCTATGGCAAGAAGACTAGATTTTAGTTGCTAGCAATCCAATTGGAATGCACTTTAGTCAGTGGGGTACACACATTAACTACTGTGGTAAGTATTGTGATTCTCCTCTTTAGTCTTGCTTTATACTTCATTGACTTGACAAAGCAATTCAAAAATTTTCTTAATCTTGATTCTACACTCACTGAAGGATCCTCAAAGTTGTGAACAAATGGGAGAATATCAGCTGCTTACTGAGAAAATCCATAGATATGAGAGTTGGGGTCAAGATGGTTGAGTGAAGGTAGGGAGTTCCCTGAATTCTTCCCCAAACCTCCCTAAAAACCTTTAAATAATGTTTTTAATAAAATTTTAGAGCTTTCAAACCCACAAAAAGACAGTGTGGGATATTTTACCAGCTGAAGGCTGATTTGAAGGTAGGCAGGATGGGTCTGTTGCATTGGGTTTGGAGCACAATCACTGTCCAGTATAGCTTGGATCCAGGAAGCCAAAGATAGACCATGGGTGCTCTAAATTGATGGTAGTGGCAGAGATCTCCACATCTTTCAGACCACAGAGGCCACAGACAACTTAGCAGGAACTGTTTTGTATATTACAGTGTGAGGGAGCCCCAGTCCATTATTGGACTTTGGAAGCCACTAAATCAACAACATTTGCAGCAGTAGCTGCAGAAGTAACATTGATGACTTCTGGAGATCTCAGTACACAACTGGTCAGAGAAAGATTGCAGGGGCCTCTTTGCTGTCATTGAGGCAGGAGTCTGTTGCTTTGCCCATTCTCAGTCTGAGTAACAGTCCTGGCTTACAGAAGGATCTTTGAAAACAACTGCACAAAACTCCTGAAGCTTGGGGCATTTTACCCTCCATTCTCAAAACAAGATCCTACTTTAACAAAGAGTTAAAAAGCCAAATAAAAGTAGACTGCGAAAATGAGCAGACAACAGAAAAAAGTTTCTTACCATCAAAAGTAACTGTGATGACAAGAAAATTTGAAATACATACTTAAAAGAAGATAACACAGTCAAAGCTCCTACATCCAAAGCCTCCAAGAAAAAAAAAAAAGGAATGAGTCTCAGGTCATATAAAAACTTGAGGAATTTTGAAAATGAAGTAAGAAAGAGGATAAATTAGGAAGAGAATTGAGAGTGATAGACACAAAAGGAAATGCAATAGATTACTGAGAAGAATGACTTAAAAACGCAAAATTGGTTAAATGGAAAAGGAGGCACAAAAGTTCACCAAGAAAAATAATTCCTTAAAAATTAGAATTGAACAAATGAAAATGAATGACTTCAAGAGAAATCAAGATACAATAAAACAAAATTAAAATAATAAAAATATACAAAAAATGTGAAATATCTTATTGGAAAACCAACTGACCTAGAAAAGAGATCTAGGAGAGATAGTTTAAAAATTATTGTTCTACCTGAAAGCCATGATCAAAAAAAAAGAGCCTGGACACCATCTTCCAAGAAATTATCAAGGAAAAATGTCCTGATATTCTAGAACCAGAGAAAAAATAGAAATTGAAAGAATCCACCAATCACCTCCTGAAAAGGACTACAAAATGAAAAGTTCCAGGAACATTATAGCCAAATTCCAGAACTCCCAAATCAAGAAGAAAATATTGGAAGAATCTAAAAAGGAACAATTCAAGTATAGTGCAGCCAGTGTCAGGACCACATAAGATTTAGTGGGTTCTACATTATAGGATTGGACCTTCTTGATGGGGTGTGTGTAGGACAAGTGTGGGACAACCCAAATTGACTTACTCAGAGGCATTTTCAGATACAGGAGGAAGCATTTATTTGGTCCTTGCAAGGAGAGGCTCAAGCACGAAGGGCTTGGAATATGATATTCTAATAATGGAGCTAGGATTATAACCAAGTGTCATCTACCTAGCAAAAATAAGTTTAACTTCTAATAGGCTTTTTAAGCAATCCTGATGGAAAGACCAGTGCTAAATAGAAATTTTGATTTTCAAATACAGGACTAAGAAGTGTAAGGAAGTAATCAGGAAAAGTACATCATAAGAGATTTAATAAATTCAATCTGTTTGCATTTCTACATGGGAGAATGATACTTATAACTCATAAGAACTTTGTCATTATTATGGCATTTAGAAGTAGTATATATAGACAGAGGGTACAAGTGTGAGTTGAATATGAAGGAATAATATCTAAAAATTGATATAAAATCAAGGGTGATAGAGAAATGTATTAGGAGAAAGGGAAAAGGAGACGTAGAATGGTATAAATTATCTGCCATGAAAGAGACCCTCTCCCCAAAAAATAAAAAAAGATTTTATATTAGAAGGAAGAGAGAATACACAAGGGGAGTGAATGAATCTTATATTCTCATCAGAATAGAATTGAAGAAGAAATAACATACACACTCATTTCTTAAATGTATAGGGAACGGAATCAATTTTATTTTTAAAATGATGTCATTCTCCAATTGATAAATGATCAAAAGATAAGATCTATCCCCTAAAATCATGCATCTCCTCTAGCCTAACAATACCACAATGAGTCATGAAAAGGACCTCTATGTGTAAAATATTTATAGCAGCTCTTTTCTCAGGACAAATAATTGGAAATTGGGGGGGTGCCCTTCAATTGGGGAATGGCTGAATAACTTGTGATATGTGGTTTTGAAGGAATATTATTGTTGTTTAAGAAATGATAAGCAGGATGCTCTCAGAAAAACCTGGAAAAAAAATCCTCCACAAGCTCATGCAAAGTGAAATGTTCTGTTTATATAGTAAAAGCAAAGTTGTGAGATGATCAGCTGTGAATAACTTTGCTGTTCTCAGCAATGCAGTGATCCAAGACTATTGAAAGACTTATAATGAAAAATGCTATCCATATCCAGGGAAAGAAATTATTGCATCTGAATATAGGCTGAAGCATAATTTTCTAAAACTTTTTTTGGGATGGGGGGAGATCTATGTTTTCTTTTGCCAAATAACTTTTATGGTGATGTTTTGCAAAACTTCATATGGGCCTTCTCAATGGAGTTAGGGTAGAGAGGGAGGAGGGGATCTGAAGATCAAAATTTTTAAAAATGTTAATAAATGTTTTATATGTAATTGAGGAAAATAAAATATTAAAACAAAAATAATTAAATAAAATGTTATAAAGATGAAATAAAAGAAAACCCATAGATACGGATAGTACATCTTTTTCTCTTCATTTCTTCCCATTTAAGACGTGATTTTGTCATGTCTTTGTCTTGTTATTTAATAAAAGAGATCTTTTCTTTTCAGAATTTTTACTAATATTAACTTACATGTGTATGATGAGTCTATACGTGTGTATTAAGACTCTGTCTTTCTATTCTTTGTATCATTTCTTGGAGTGGATCCTGCTCTTATTTTGTTCTATTTCCTTCTTTTTATTTCTTTGTTTAGTCTCCCTTCAGTTCCCCAATGTACCATATTGTTCTGTTTCTCCTTTTCCCATTTTTTCTAACTTGCTTTGGGATTGGTTTCCGCTGTGCCTTGATTATCATATCCTTTAGAAACCTCTGATTTCTTCTGCTGGCAATGACCTAGCCTTTTAACTTCCAATTTAAAGTCTAATCCTCAGTAACCAGTAGGGTTGCCAACTTCTCTCACAAGCCAAAATAGGCACAGTTTTTATTTGGAAAGCAGCCACACATTCGTTTTTGTTTTTGTTTTTTTGTTTTTTTTTTCTCTTTGTTTGCAACAGTACCCTTCAATTACATTCATTGAGAAAATTGTAAGACAAAATGAAGATGAAAGAGTAATTTTACCATGGGATTTATATGTGAGATGAAATACTGAATTCTAGAGACTACAGAGAAGAGACAAAAAGGGAAAACAATTTACAACATACCACAGGGAATGTATAGGAAATAGATTTCAAGGGACATTATCCTTCTGTGTACATTTTTCTCCTTTTCCTTGGGAGACTTCTCCTTTTGTATTCTAGATTTCCTTAACCAACCAATGTTTTCCAATCTTTTCATTGTGAGGAACAACAATTAATTTCATTTCTTCCCACATAATAGTTGTGATGTTATACATATTAATTGATTTAAAATATACATGAAGAAAGAGATTATTATTAACACATTAAATTTAAATGAATTTGGGTGTTATTAATAATAATTACCATACCCTCTACATATCCTCTACATGCATTTAAAAGCTAGTAACATATACATGGAGAGATATTAATTTTTTATCTTACTAAAAGTAATTTTGATTTGATGAATTGTTAAAGTAGATCACACTTTGTTCTTTATTGGTACTATATCAATATCCAAACAATGATCCTTAGTGCACATGCAAATTCATCATCTCATTGTAATTACCTTATGACCCTCAGGTGTCACTGGTTAACAGTTTGGAAATAATTATCTTAGCTTATTGGTTTTTCCCCCAATAATAAAAATGAATTTTGGAGTCAAAATATGTGCTACAGTGAGACAGGGAGAGACTAGAAAATAAGAGGAGTGGTGAGAGAAGGCTATGGAGATGAAGTAATTATAGACCTTTGGTTTTAGGGGAAAATTATTTAAAAAGGTTAGGTGGTGATTTCAGCAGACAAATCAGTGCACATTGTGGCAGAACTAGATGTGGCCTCTTGGGAGTCAACAAATATAAAAGGAAGTGGAAGACTGATTATTCTTGAAATTTGTTGTAAAGTTATTATAAGTGAATTATGAAATAAATCAATGGGAAACACTTCTATGAAATATACTTTACTTAGATGCTAATTCAGTTTTGAACTCTTCATGGAAAAGTTAGTAGTAATTTTATAATATATCTATCTAATAGCTATCTATCTATCTATCTATCTAGTACATCTATTTAGGTTTCTCCAGGGGAAAAAAAAGGAAGCATTAAGCCAGGCAACACCATGTGAGATTGGTAAAATCTCATTAATTCACACTCTGTAGCTAATTTGCATAGGACTGTTTTTTGGTTTCTCTAGCTTTGGATAACTAAAGGAAGTAACTTAGAAGAAAATGTGCTTTGGTTGACTATGGGGTTTAGATTGTGGCTAGATTTGATTTGCACCAGCATCACTGAAAACAGGTTTTGCTGGAATAGATGTTTTAATCAATCCATCAAAATAACCTTCAAAAATATTCCTTATTATGAATTTTGGAGTTTCTTCCAGCCTTCCTTTATTTGGAGAAAGTCTTTAGCATCTATTCTTCTTCTTAAATGCTTTTGAATTTGTTTAAGGAAGGATTAGAATCAATTAAAAATATATAGACATAGATTTTTGAGAGCTAGATATTGTCTATCACATGATTGGTCATTAGAATGCATGAGTAACTTGCCTTTCATCAATGTCTTCATCATAAAATAAGGATTATGAGAATGCACACTTGCCAAAAGGTCCTATACCTAGTATTCCTGCAAAAATTGTTCCATAAGTACATGTCTCTAATAAATTACTTTTGATTGACATCTGAAATTTTTGTTTCATCTCTTTTCATTTTCTATGTATAGTTCTTTTTATTATCCTAAATTACTATTCTTTTTCTTTTCCAAATATTTGTAAATTATTATATATTCTTAGCTTGTCAGTTTAATAAGCTACATATATACTTTATATTTCTTATTTTCTTTTGAATTATTCTTATTTCCTTTTTGACTTGATTTTCTTCATAACTTCTCTGATTAGATATCATTTTCCTATTACTGCTCAATTTTTTCAAATATAGATCTGTTTTCACAGAACTGTGAAGAAAATCACTGTTCACATAACTTTATGTTGCAATGCACCTTCACAGACAACCAAAGTCAAAGATAAATTTCTGAGCAGAAAATTAGAATATTGCCTTTCAGGAAGGTTCTTTTGTTCTTGCATATCACATTATTTTCAGCACTACCAGCAATAGTACTTGATCTTTCTTCATTAGATATGAATTCTTTTAGATAGTCAAACATTTTTTGGTCTTCAAAAACCCTTTATTAAAATGAAAATTCTTTTTGTTGAAAGGTTTTCTCAGTCAACAATTTGATAGAGATTACTTGACAATTCATTGGAGAGCTAGTGGGTAACCCAAAAATTGAAAAGGGTTTGACAGAAAATTGTTAATGATTGTTAATACAATGAGAAAAGTTGTTAATACCAAATAGAATATGCATGTATTTCTTTTTCTTTATTCTATCAATTAATCTGACATTAATAATCTACCTTGCTAGGTTTTACCTGTCCTTTCAACCTTTGATTGCCTCTTTTCTTATCTCTCTAGGTTGCTTGCCTTTTTTCCAGCTTGTTCTTTTCTTTTAAAAACAAACAACAAACAAAAACAGCCAAAAACCAACACCCCCCCCCCCCAAACCAAAAGAATGTATTCAAGCTCATGTAACCTTGAGATTCCTTAGGAGGACAGATGGTTCTGATTTTTCTTTCTCAAATTTCAGGGATTAGAATTGTAATTTCTTTGGTGTGGGAAACTCCTTCTATCAATAAAGGTAAGTGCCTTCTTTGTAAATTATAATCTTAGAGAATTGTTTTAAGCACTGAGAATTTATACATTTGTCTAGGCTCACAGAGCCAATATGTATCAGTTTTGAGACCTTTTCTAAGTGCTGCTATGTAATTGGCAGTAGGATAAAAAAATGGTGAATGGATAGTGGGGAGATAATTGTTCTTCCTCCTCCTCCTCCTTCTTATTCTTTTCTTCTTCTTCCTCCTGCTGCTGCTTTTTAAGGATTCTCTTATTTAATCCACTGTGCTATTTGCTTCTGTTTTATAGGAGAATTCATCCCATTCACATTCACAATTATGATTACCAGCTTTGTATTTCCCTCTACCTTCTTTTCTTCTCTCGCTATACTTTTGTTCTCTCTTTATAACTTGTCCTTCATGGTGTATTATTTTTTCACCCACTTCATTCACTACCTTATCTTCTATCCCCTATTCCTCCCTTCTCTTACCTTATTTTCTTAGTGTTTCTGCCCTTCCTTCTATCCTGTCCCTCCCTTGTATTTCCTCTTTCTCATCCTACTTCTTTAAAGGGTTAGATAAATTTCTATACCAGACTGAATGATTAAGTTGTTCCCTCTTAGAGCAAAAACTGATAAGATCACACTTCAGACAACTCTCATCCCCCTCACTTCTTTCCCTTGACTGTAAGAGGTCTTTTGTGCATCTTCATGTGATCTAATTGTCTCATTATATCTCCCATTTCCTTTTTGTCTAGTACAAAGCTTTTACCACAACTTAATGTCTTTTAAAAAATATGATCCCATCAGTTCCATTCACAAGCCCATCCATGTGACATATACAGTTCTCAAAAGTTACAGATATCATTTTCCCATCTAAGGATGCAAACAGTTTAACCTTTAAATAATATATATATTTCCCCCTATTTTGCTCTTTATGCTTCTCTTCAGTCCTGTATTTGTAGATTAAATTTTCTGTTTAGTTTAGTTTTTTTTCCAATAGAAATGATTGAAAGTCTCTTACTTCATTGAAGATCTATCACCTTCTGAAAGATAATGATGGGTAATTAATTCTTGGTTGTAACTCTGAGTCCTTTGCCTTCCAGAATATGGTATTCCAGGCCTTTTCATTTTCTTCCATTTTTTCATTCTTTTTTGTTTGACTGTTTCTTGCTGTCTTACAAAGAAATAAGCTTCCATTTGCCCTGTTCTAGTTTTTAATGTGTGATTTTCTTCAGTTAGCTTTTTTAATCTCGTCTTCCATTTGGTTATTTCTATTTCTTAAGGAGTTGGTTTTTTTAGATACCTTTCCCCTTACTTTTCCAAGCTATTGACTCTCTCATACATATATCTCTCATTTCCTTTCTCCTTTTATTCCTCTACCTCTCTTATTTGTCTTTTGAAGTCTTTTATGAGCATTTCCAAGAACCACTTGGCTTGAGACCAATTTATCTCACTCTTTGAGATATCTTCTGTGAACATTCTATCCTCTCTGAGTTTGTGTTTTGCTCTGCCCTGTCACCATAATAGCTTTCTATGGCTTAGGTTCTTTTTTGTTTCTTGCTCATTTTCTTTCCTTTTCTTTTGGTATTTCCTCTCTCTCTCTCTCTCTCTCTATCTCTCTCTTTTTTAACTTTTAAGATGGAGTTATGCTCCTGAAATGTAGGGGAGCACTGTCCCAAGCTTTTTGTGATGTTTTGAGCCTTGGCTTTGAGCACAGAATCCCCTTGTGTTTGCAGAGGTAGGTTTGCCTGTTCTTTTCAGGAAACATCCTGAGTTCCCAGAGTTTGCCTTCCGAGCGGGAACTGGAAGCTGCCCCATTGATTGGCTCTTCTACTGAGCCAGAACTGAAGGTTTTAGTTGCTGATTTGCTCTGATTAAGAGCCTCTCACTGGCTTTCTCAGAGTCTTTCTGAGTTGGGCTGACACCCTTTTCATCCCTGTGTGACTCTTTTTCCAGTCTATCTTGAGCTGGAGAGTCACTGTATCAGATTGTTCAGAGGTTTGGTTTCATTTAATTTCGAGGGACCTTGAGAGAACTTGAGCAATTTTTTTGTCTTTACATGCTGTCTTGGTCCCACCCTCAGTAGTCTCTAATTGGCTTTTCTAATTACAGAACATTTGTTTGAATTTCTGAACTGAAATCAAAAGAAACATTTAAGAGCAAAAATATATTCTTTCCCCTTAATGTCCCAGATCTTTATCACTAGGGTGATAATTCACTCTCCTTATGTGAGTCCAAAAAGCAGAACTCTTAAACATTGCTCTTTATATGCTAATTAGAATGTTAGAGTATTTTCCATGACAACCATCACCTTCTTCAAGATCATAAGGAAAATCTAGGACTGTTTTATTATCAAAACCATTTTGCTTACCAATATTCATCTTCATAAATATTCTTTAGTAAATATCTTTCCCAATGATGCTGATGCTGAGATCATTTAGAATTAAAAGACTGTGGCCTCATGAGCATTTTAGTCTCCAAAGATGCAAGGGCTTTGGAATGAACAAACATTAGGTTTTATGCTATTTATTTATGAGCCAGACTGAAATTAAGATAAAATACATCTTCAGGTATTGTTTACTGGAGATAACATTTTGTATAATCTTTTTATACTAGCCTATAAGTATAGCATGGGTAACAACACAACAACAACGAAGATAATAGAAGGTAGAAAAGATATTACAGATTCCTCCTAAAAATAGATCATGAAATAAAATAATTAAAAAATAAATATCTTAACAAAACCAAAAATCTGTACAATATAACATCTATGGAAGAATCATATGAGCACAAATAAATACTCAGATTCTCTTCAGAATTCAGGAATGTTCTTCTTTAGAATTTTATTTTCCCTAGTTACATGTAAAAATGATTTTTAATATTTATTTTTAAAATTCTGACTTCTAAATTCAGACATCATCACATCTGCCTTTGGTTCTGAATAGCATTTTTCATCATAAGTCCTTCAGAGTTGTCTTCGATTATTTATTGCTGTGAGTAGTGATATCATCCAAAGTTGAACATCTTACAATACAATTGTTATTTTGTACACAGTACATTTTAATTTGCATCAATTCATGGAAATATTTGTAGGTTTTTCTGAGAGAATCTTACTCATCATTTCTATATATAGCACAATGATATCCATCATAATCACATGCCACAATTTACTTATCCATTCACCAATTGATAAACATCCCCTCGATTTCCAATTCTTTGCTCCTAGAAATAGAGCTGCTATAATTTTTTTTTTCCCCACATATAGGCTTTTTCCTATTTTTTCCTATGACTATTTCACAGGATTAATTGAGAGGACCAAATTGAGTTATTAAAAACGTTTTGCCAAAAATAATGTTTTATATAAATGTTAGCTATTATTATAATAATCTAAATAATGAAGAGATATGGTTATTAGGGCAGCATACTTTCGTCCTGTGCAACTAATTAGGTAGAATATGTGAATAAGGAATTTTACGTGTGTGTGTGTGTGTGTGTGTGTGTGTGTATGTGTGTGTGTGTGTGTGTGTGTGTGTGTGTAAAGGAATCATCTGAGTCTTAGGACTAGCAGGTAGTGAACTTAAAAGCACAAGGGAAAGAGGAGGAAATAAAGTGTAAGAATATTGTAGAGTTGAATTAGTTAATTTTAGGTTCAAGATTGTTAAGGGAAAAAAAGTGGGAACCAACAAGGAACAATGGGCTGAGAATACAATGAATGATAGAAGAAATAAATATTAAAGTATGGATGAAAAATAAATATTAAAGAATGTTTAGGGGGCTAGAAAGTAAAATTTCAAAATTCAAAAATATCAACATTTTTGTGATTGTGATGTATATGTTTTAATGATTTCATTGAGTGATAGAGGGTGAATAATCATGTAGATCATGGGATCTGATGAGGTTAATTAACTGAGAAGTGATCTTTTAAATTTATTTTTAAAGCTTTTTTATTTTCAAAATACATGCATAAATAGTTTTCAGCATTCACTCTTGCAAAACCTTGTGTAATAATTTTTTTTCTCCCTCCCTACCTTCCTACACCCCTAGATGCAAGTAATTCATTATATATTAAAGGCGTGCAATTCTTTAACACATATTTACACAATTATCATGCTGCACAAGAAAAATCAGATCAAAAAGAAAAATATAAGAAAGAAAACAAAATGAAAGCAAAGAACAACAAAAAAGTGAAAACTCTATGTTGTGATCCATACTCAGTCCCCACAATCCTCTCTCTTGGTGCATTTGGCTCTCTCCATCACAAGACTATTGGAACTGGCTGTAATCACCTCACTGTTGAATAGTTAGATCCATCAGAATTGATCAGCATGTTATCTTGTTGTTGATATGTACAATGTTCTCTTGGTTCTACTCAGAGAAGTGATCTTTTGTGAGAAATTCTTAACATTCATGAATGTAGGGTGAAGTGAGTAACCGTCAGATACTGAAATATTTATTTTGTTATTGTTTCACAGAAACTACATTTCAATTTTTTATATATTGATATAAAATCAATTATTTTATCAATTTCCAAATATGTGTAAAAATAGTTTTTAACATTTGATTTTCTAAAACTTTTGAGTTCCAAATTTTTCTCCCTTCCATCTTCACCTCCCTTCTCCCCAAGACATAAAGCAATCTGATCTAGCTTAAATATGTGCTATCCTTTTAAAGATATTTTCATATTCATCATGTTCAAGAAAAATCAGACTGAAAGAAAAACAACAACAACAACAAATAAATAAAAAGGTGAAAATATTATGCTTCAATCCACATTCAATCTCCATAGTTCTCTCTCTGGATTTGGATGATATTTTCCATCCTAAGATTATTAGAATTGCCTTGAGTCACTATATTGTTGAGAAGAGCCAAAGGAACATAGTTAACCATCACATAATCTTGTTGGTACTATGTACAATGTTCTCCTTGCTTCCTTAATTTAGTATCAGTTTATGTAAGTATTTGCAGCATTTTCTGAAATTAGCCTGATAATTTATGAAGTTATTCCCCAACAGACGGGTATCCTCTTTAATTTCCAGGCCTGTGCGACTATAAGAATGACTGTTACAAATATTTTTTGCATATGTAGGTCTTTTTTTCATCTATTGTAATTTTTTTATGACACAGACCCAGTAGAGATACTGCTGGATCAAAAGGTATACACAGGTTTATAGCCCTTTTATGATAGTTCTAAATGCTCTACAGAATAATTAGATCATTTTACAACTGCACCAATAATGTATTAGTATTCTAGTTTTCTCACATCCCCTCTAACATTTATCATTATCTTTTCCTGTCCTCTTAATCTAACTAAATGTGGTGAAATGGTACCTCAGAGTTTTCTTAATTTGCATTTCCCTAATCAATAGCAATTTAGAGCAGTTTTTCATATGACTAGAAAGGACTAATTTTTTAATCTGAAAATTATCTATTAGTATCCTTTGTATATTTATCAAATCAATTGAGGAATGACTTGTATTCTTATCAATTTGAGACTATTTTCTATATATCTTAGAAATGAGACCTTTATCAGAAACAATGGTTATAAAAATTTCCCTCCTTCCCCGCACCCCCTCCCCTAGATGGCAGGATGACCAATACATGTTAAATATATTAAAGTATAAATTAAATACAATATAAGTATACATCATACCTAATTTTTTTTGAAGTCTATTCATCCAGGAAGCTAGGTAGCATAGTGTATAGAGCACCAGCCCTGACGTCAGGAAGCTCTAAACACTAGTCTCAGACACTTAACAGTTCCTATCTGTGTTACCCTGCATAAGTCACTTAAACCCAATTGCCTCAGGGGGAAAAAAATCTATTCATCTCCTTTTTTTTTTTTTTTTTTTGTGGTTAGATTTATCAAATTCTGAGAGAGGGAGGTTGAGATCCTCCACTAATCTTCTCTAAGAATTTGTATATTATGCCTCTTGGTGCATGTATGTTTAATATTGATATTACTTAATTGTCTATGGTATCTTTTAGCAAAATGTAATTCCCTTCATTATCTTTTAATAGTTGATCTATTGCTTTTGCTTGGTTTGAGATCAGGATCACTACTCCTGCTTTTTTTTTTTTAAACTTCAGCTAAAGCATAATATTTTGCTCCAGCCTTTTGCCTTTACTCAGTATATATCTCTCTGTTTCACTTGTGTTTCTTGCAAACAACATATTGTAGGATTTTGGCCTTAATCCATTCTGCTATCCATTTCCTTTTATGGGAGAGTTCATCTCATTCAGATTCACAATTAAGATTACTAAGTGTATTTCCTGCGATCTTATTTTGTCCTGGTTGTACTTTTCTCTCCCCTTCCACCCTTTCCCTCTTCATCAAAGTTTTCCTTCTGATCCTCCTTTTCCTCAATCTTACCTCTTTTTGCTCACCGCCCTCCTCTTAGCCTTTCCCTCTCTACTTTTGCCCTCATTTCAATTAGCCTTTTTCTTTCCTTTCCCCTCCTACTTCCTATAGACAGTGGTATTTTGTCTCTAAAACAAATCTGATGAGATTAAGGTTCAGACAATGCTTATTCCCCTTCTTTCATTCCCTCAAATGTAACAAGTCTTTTGTGCCTCTTCATGTGATATAATTTATCCCATTTTGCCTCCTCCTTTTCTTCTCCAAATAAAATTCCTTTTCCACCCTGTTTCTTTTTTATATCATCACATTAAAATCAACTTATATCCACACCCTCTGTCTATGTATACCATATCCATTTTTTCCCCTTATAGATATTATTCAGTTTTGCTGAGTAGCTGATTCTTGGTTGTATTACAAGCTTCTTTGCCTTCCATTGCCTCTCACTGAATTTCTGCCATGATGAGGCTTTCCTATTGTACTAGGTTGACTATTACTTGTTATGCCCCTTTAAGGGACTTGCAATTGTCCTTCTGTGCTTTCATTGGAGGTCTCAAAGAAGGCTGCCTGATCCATTGGCCTTCTGAAATAGGACGTAGTATCCTATATTGCTATATTTTGGCTTAAGAGTTGCCTGCTAGTTTCCTTGTGCCAGATCTCCCATTGCAGGGCCATCCAGCATCTCACCTCTGTTGGGCTGCATTCCCCACTGTGCAATTAAGACACACTTCTCAATTGTTTCTAAGATATCTTAAGCTGGAAAATTATTACATTTCAAATATTTGTGGGTTCTGTCACTCCAGAATTTGTCCAAAGGCTTGATCTAGCATTGATTCCAAGGGAAGCTTAGATAAGACAATATCCTGGCTTTTCTCTGGCTATGCCCTCAACAGAGAACTTTTTAAGAAAGGAAAAAAAAATGAATGACCTGACAGTTGGTAGATCATAGCATTGGATGACATATATCAAAGATCAAAAGAGGATTGATTTCTGATAAACAATGATAGAAGGAAACTATAAGAAGTAATAAGTTAGAGCAAAGGGAATGTCAAATCCTTCTCCTGGTCTAATGTACGAGGAGATATGAGAAAATGTAATAAAAACTGTTCTGAGATGGAATGTGTTTGAGACAAACATATTTCCATTACTGTAAAAAGATAAAAAGGAGAATGAAATAAAAACACAGCATGAAAAGAAATTTGCTAAAGGATGAATCTTCCACAAGGCAAATGGACAGAAGTAACAGAACTGAGGAAATGAAAGAGAGAAGTGAAAGGCAATGTATGTTTATTTTATTTTTGGATACTGGTGATTGATAAACAGGAAATACGCAAAAGTAGTATTTTAATTTCCTTTCTGTAGTACTGAGGACCAGTTGGTTGTGTTCTCCATGATCTAAAAGCTGTGAATCCTGAAAAGTGCTGATGACAGTATTACCTTTTCAAAACAAAACAAAACAACTCAGAGTTTGGGGCAATGGAGGTAGTAGGAAATTTACTTAAATACTTTCTCTTTCTGAGTTGCATGATAATTTTCTCATATTTCTTTTTCTATTTATCTTGATTAATCTCTTTATTCTGTCCCAGACTTTTTGCCAAGTCATTATTCACTGTCTGCCCACTCTCACCAAGATTTCTCTTGTTTCCTTCTCTCTATATTCTTCTCCTTGGTTATAGTATAGTGATCATCACTATAAAGATATACACACTTTATTCATCTTTCTTCTAAATTACAATATTACATCTCTAATGGTCTGTTGCATACTTGCAACCAATTGTCCCAATAAAATTTCAAAGGCAACACATCAAAAATGAATATATTTTCCTTAATAAAGCTATCCCTCCTCTATATTTTCCTATTTATGTTGATGATGCCAATATTCTTCTTCCTGCCTAGGCTTGCACTCTTCAAGTCATGATTAATTCTTCCTTCCCCATAACCATCTTAAATCCTATTACTTGCCAAGTCCTGTTAATCATCTCTAATCTATCCACTTTTCTCTATGCATATAGACACCATTCTAATGCAGACTTTCTTTGCCTTTCACTTAAACTGTTGTAATAACCTCATATTTGTCCTTTCCCATCTTTAATCCATCCTTCACAAATCTGCCAAAATACATTTTCTAGGGCAGAGTTCTGACTTCTAGATCATATGCCCAACATATTGAAATATAAGATTTTTTCTCCTATCCTTAAAAATTCTCAAAACT
This sequence comes from Antechinus flavipes, assembly GCF_016432865.1. Lineage (NCBI taxonomy): Eukaryota > Metazoa > Chordata > Mammalia > Dasyuromorphia > Dasyuridae > Antechinus > Antechinus flavipes. Next base: position 295,579,944 of record NC_067400.1, on the reverse strand, counting down.
TATAGATGTAAAAATTGTGTGCAAAAAACAAAGTGGTTGCAGCTGCACCAAAGGAAAGATACTAAGAAATCTGATGAGATAGTGATCTGATGAATTTATGGCAGAGAAAATTAATCATAAAGGCTCACACAGAACCCCTTTTCCCATGAGATTTGGCACAACCATATTCATATCAATTTCCCTGAAACGATTAGTTTCTTGAAGCATGTCTTGCCCCAATCCTTACCCTAAGATTCTATGTCCTAAAGTATCAAGTTCATATGTTTTTGGAAGAAGAGGTATAGGAGAATAGAAACATGTTCTGTTCACAACAGAAAATTGCTGTGCTATAAAAGCACTCAGTCAAATTAATAAAGTCCCCAAAGGAAATGAATCAGTTGTGTGTGTGTGTGTGTGTGTGTATGTGTATGTGTGTGTGTGTTTTTCGGGAAGGGGGATGTTGGATCAGGCTAAAGGAAAGAAGGGAAACATCCTGATAGAGTTAGTTTTGATGTCCTAGAAGTCTGATAGAATGGAACTTGAATCTGTAAGTAGTGAATTTTACAAACTATGACAAGATTTAAACAGCTTTGTTGTACAATCCTTTGACAATCTGCCATCAAAAGGGAATGATTAAAAAAATAAGTGATAGGAGAATGTAAGGATTTTTTCACCCTGAAATTGACAAATATCTCAGAAGGAAAAAAAAAAGTGTTAAAAACTTAGAAAATATGGATATAAATTATGAAAGAAGATATTAATATGGGAGTTATGATGGTCACTAGAACATAAATGAGCTTAAACGTCTCTAAGTAAATATTACAAGAAAGAGGAAACTGAACAAACACAAGATGATGCGGAACAGGCCCTGGATTTCTAGAAGATCATGGAACCATAGTAATATTTTTATTTCCCTAATAGTTTCAGAGAGAAATATGAATCACTGAAGTAGAATTTATGGTCTACACTGCATTGGCAGAATACGAAAAACTTGAATATATGATGTCAAATATCTCCAAAGATATGAAAGAGAAAATAACTAATGAGGAATATTAAATCACAGAAATGAAAAGCAATTGGAAAAAGAAGCAAAAATAACATACAATTTCTAAGGAAAATATATTGTTCCTAAAGACAGAAAATGTAGTCATTACTTAAGCATCATAAGATTCCTTGAAGAACAGGAAAACTAAAGAAAAAGAAATGAAAAGAAAACTATTGAATATAATAATGCATTAAAAATACAAGAAAACTTCCTACGACTGAATACAGAAAAATAAAAATTACAAACCAATGAAACCATAGATTGCCTTCAGGAAGGGGAAAAACTAATTTTGTAATTTCAGTACACATTGTTTAAATAATTTCAATAACAACAAGTTCTACAAATTAGCAGAAGTTCACACATGAAAGGAAGAAAATCACAAGTCTATTCTGCACTCTGTGCAAACCATACAAAGGAATAGATTAATATATTCTGAACAAAAAGCATCTCAAGATGCAAACTAAAATAAAAATCTGAAATTAATTAATAATATAAAAAGGAATATGAAGCAATCATAAGGGAAAATGGGAGAGGGGAAAGAAGTAAAGTATAAACAATACTATAAATTAATCAAAAGAAAAAAACTTATAAGACTAAATAATAATTAAAAAACCCACCTAATTACAGAGAGATCGTTACAGGATTTCTCTCTAAGAAATGAGTCAAAATTTTAAGAACATAAGCCATTCCCCATTTGACAAATGGTCAAAGGATATGAATAGTCAGTTTATCAGATGAAGAAGTTAAAGCCATTTCTAGATATATGAAAAAGTGCTCTAATGAAAATTAAGACAAATTGGAGATACAACAATACACCACTCAGGCTAAGAAGACAGGAAATGATGATAATAAATGTTGGAGAGGAAGATGGTAGAATAAAGGCAGAAACTCACTCAACCTTTCCCCAAAACTATTCCAAATTCTTTAAATAATGACTATACATTTTAGAGCATCAGAATACCAAAAAAGATGGAGGAGAACATTTCCCCGGTAAAGACAGTTTTGGAAGGTCAGCAGAAAAGGCCTGTGACATCAGGTGGGAGTCAAGGATACAGTACCAGTGCAGGCTATGCCAGAACAGCCCCAGCCAAGTCCTGATCCCTACCTCTGATCCCACACTAGTAAAGCAGGAATGGCTCTGACAGAAATTAATCAGTAGTAGTACCAGTGGCATTTTGACCTCTCAGACTTGGAAAGTCAACAAAAAAGATCTGAAACCAGAGTGGGATCCCAGTGCACAATCTCAGTGTAAGTTGCATTAGTGCTGTCCTGACCTCACACCCAGACCATGACAGAAAAGACAAGAATAGGTCTAGTCTAGTGGCCTGGGAATCAGCAGCAGTACTATTGGCTTTCAGACCTCTCAGCTTAGAGAATCCCAGTCCAGGGTATGCCAGAGCAGCCCTAGCCTCAGCCCCAGCCTTAGTGCCAGCAAAACAAGACCTCTGAATCAGAAACAGTACTGATAGTACTTCTCTACCCAGAAACACCAAAACACCAAAGATGACTTGGAAGGTCAGCAGAAAACGTTTGCTTGTAGTATGAAATGGCATTGGGAAACCAGCAAACCAAGAGTAGGCATGGGCATTGGAAGCGGCTGCAGCTTCTTGAAGCCTTAGCTTCTAACAGTTTTAGGGCAGAAAGAATGCTTGTGGTCAGGTCCCTAAAAGGAGCTCTGAAAACAGCTGCACACAACTCTTAAAGCTTAGGAATGCACCCTAAAGCTGGAAACAGGGCCTTACTTTAATAAAGATTTAAAAGCTGAGTAATAAGTTAGGAAAATGAGTAAATAACAGAAAGTTACTATGTTGACAAGGAAGATCAGAACACACATTCAGAAAGTGACCGAGTCAAAGCTCCTAATCTAAAACCTCCAACAAAAAAGAAAGAATTGGTCTCTGGCAATGGAAGAGCTTAAAAGAGATTTTGAAAATCCAGTGAAATAGATGGAGAAAAAATTGAGAAAAGAATTGAAAGTGGTGCAAAAGGAAATGCAAAAAAGCAAATGAGAACAATTCCTTAAAAGCAAAATTAGCCAAATGGGAAAGAACATGCTGAAGAAAATAATTCCTAATGACTTTATGAGAAATTGGGATATAATAAAGCAAAACTAAAACAAAAAATTAAAAAAATAGAAAACATTAAATATCTCATTGGAAAAATAACTGACATGGAAAATTGATCTACCTGAAAGTCATGATCAAAAAAAGAGACTGAATATCATCTTTCTAGGAATTGTTGAGAAAAGAGAACTCTAGGGTAAAATAGAATTTGAAAGAATCTACCCATCACCTGCTGAAAGAGGTCTCAAGATGAAAACTCCCAGGGATACTGTAGTCAGATTTCAGAATTCCCAGTACAAGGCAAAAACATTGCAAATATACACAAAGAGTCAAAGAGTTCAAGTACAGTGAAGCCACAATCAAGATACTACAAGATTTAGTAGATTCTACATTTAAATACTAAAAAGCTTGGAAGATTCTATTTTGAAGAACAATGGAGCTAGGATAAAACCAAAATCACATGTGTAGCAAAACTGAGTATAATCTTTTAGGGGAAAAGCTGGGAATTCAATGAAATAAAGGATTTTCTTTTTCTTTTCTTTTTTTTTAATTTATTAAAGCTTTTTATTTTTCAAAACATATGCATGGACTGTTCTTCAATATTAGCCCTTGAAGATAGCAGAGAAGACACACGTCTTTCAGAGCTCTCCTCTACCCTCAAACTATTTTTACAAAATTCAGTCTCTGAATTAGTGCTCGACTGTTAGAATCCATGAATATTGGGAGTACAAAACATTACCAACAGAAGATAATCTCAAAATTCACCAGAAAAGGTCTGTTTTTGCTCATGTGGGGTCAGAGCAAGACTAGGTCAGGCACAGACTCAGGCAGATAGGCAGTGAGAGCACAGAGAACAACTCAGCTGAGCAGATTGGAGTAGGGCAGGGTGTGGTCTTCACTGGATGAAAATCTGCAGGGAGAATTCTACCACAGTTCAGGCTACTCTACTCTGGCAGCAAGCCAGTAGATCAGCAGAGAAGCCATAAACACAGGGGGTAAAGACTATAACCCCCAAACACTAGAATCTCTTGGGACATGGCTGCACCCATGCAGCACCAGGAAGAACTCAGCACGATCTCAGCTGGCAACTGCTAATCCCAGCAGCCGCTAATCCCAGTGCAGCTACTGATCCCAGCGCAGCTGCTGCCTTCTGCGCTGATTTGCTGCCACTTCCTGTTGTCTGTTGAGGAAGCTCAGTAACCCCTCTTTGCCCCTAAAGCAGATCACAGCTTTTTTAAAAAAATGAGTAAAAAGGCAAAGAGGGCTCTAACTATAGATAGCTTCTATACTGAAAGAGAGCAGACTTCAAATTGTGAGGAGACTAAAAACAGTTTATTTCTAGATGAAAACCTAAAGGTGCATGTGATTTGGTCCTCACCACATAAGGCTTTCCTAGAAGAAATTAAAAAGACTCTTAAAAGAGAACTAGAAGATAAATGGGGAAAGGAAAGGGAAGCTTTGCAAGAGAGTCTGCATAAGCCATGTAACTCATTAAAAGATAGAGTGGAAAAAGAAAACCATTCCCTGAAAACAGAATTTGTGAATTGAAAAAAAAAAAAAACTCCTTAAAAAAATAAAATTGGCAAAATGGGAAAAAAATCATAGAACAAAACAACTTATTTAAAAACTAATGGACAATAAATAAAAAAGTAAATGAAAAAAATTCATTAAAAATCAGACTTGAACAGATGGAAATGAATGAAATCGAGGAGACACCAAGAATCAATCAAGCAAAAGCAAAAAAAAATGAGAAAGATAGGAAAATATGTTAAATATCTGCTTGGGAAAACAACAGACCTGGAAAATAGATCTAGGAAAGATAATCTAAGGATTATTGGACTCCATGAAAATCAAGATGAAAAAAAGAGCCTAGATACTATTTTTCAAGAAATCATCAAAGAGAATTGCCCAGATGTAATAGAATCCAAAGGTAAAATAGACATTGAAAGAATTCATCGATCACCTACTGAAAGAGATCCCGAAATTAAAACTCCAAGAAATATTGTGGCTAAGTTTCAGAACTATTAGACCAAGGAAAAAATACTACAAGCAGCCAGAAAAAAAAAAATCAAATACCCAGGAGCCACAATAAGGATCACTCAGGATCTAGCAGCATCTACATTAAAGGATCGAAGGTCCTAGAATCTGATATTCCAAAAGGCAAAGGAACTTGGTATGCAGCCAAGAATAACTTACCCAGCCAAACTGAGCATTTTATTTCATAGAAGAGGATGGACATTCAATGAAATAGGCGAATTCCATTTATTTCTGATGAAAAAAACAAAGCTAAACAAAAAGTCTGACCTCCAAATATAGGACTCAAGAGAAGCATAAAACCGTGAAAAGAACTCTTGAGAACTTTAATTCTGTTATGGATATACATAAAGAATACATGTATAATTTGGTTTTACTGTTATAATATTAAAATAGATCTAGAGGTGGAAAGGAAATTGTACCAGGAAAAAAGGGAAAAATGGAGGTACTACATCTCACAAAGAAGCAAAGGATACCTATTATAACTGAGGGAAAAAGGGAGGGGGATGAACATAAGATTCACAAATCTTACTTTCATCAGAATTGGCTCAAAGAGAAAATATTAGCCTTATTCAGTTTACAGAGAAACTTCTCCCACCTCATTGAAAAGTGGGAGGGGAAAAGCTAAAAGGAAAGGGGGAGGCTAAATACAAGGGAATACAGAAATTGTAAGGGAAAGGTTTAAGAAAAGGGGAGGACCTTTAAGGGTGGAGGAGGGATCTTAAAGAGTGAGGACTATGTGAAGCAAGTGGTGCTCACATGTTTAAAACTGGAGAGGAAGGTAAGAGGAAAAGGAAAGAAAAAGGCACAATCTGGGGTTAATAAGATGGTAAGAAATACAGAAATAGTAATTTTAACTATAAATGTGAATGGGGTAAACTCCCCCATTAAACAGAGGCAGATAGTAGACTGTATTAAAAGCCAGAATCCTACAATATTTTGTTTACAGGAAACACACTTGAAATAGGGTGATACATACTGAGTAAAGGTAAAGGGCTGGAGCTGAATCTACTATGCTTCAGGTGAAGCCAAAAAAAGCAGGAGTAGCCATCCTGATTTCAGATCAAACAAAAGCAAAAATTGATCTTATTAAAAGAGATAAGGAAGGAAACTATATCTTCCTAAAGGGTAGCATAGATAATGAAGTGATATCAGTACTAAACATATATGCACCAAATAGTATAGCTGAATAATATCTGAATTATTGTTAAGTTGTGACCAGAATAATAATACCACCTAATAAAAAAAAAATTAATTTTGGACTTGGTCTCACAAGATCAGAATTCAAATCTCTCCTTAGATAATTGCTGCCTTTGTGATCATGGACAAGTTCTTCAAATTATTAGAGACACATTTTCCCCAACCACAAAATTAGGAAATATACTTGTACAATATGTGTTATTGTGAAGACTGGGCAAGCTCTTTGCAGATGTGAAAGGCTACATAGAACTGTAAGTTATTGTTATTCAATTAAAGGATAAGCTTTTAACATCTCTGTTTGACATTATCCATGGCAGAGAACCCTTGCTAATAGCAAACCTGGGAAATGTGAACTCTAATTTGTGCAGCTCATTTCAGATTTCTTGAGCTCTATGAATATTTTAGAAGTTACACCAATGTTCAAAGTGCAAATTCACAGATGTGACATAATGATTGCAAGAAGAAATTCTACCTTTCAAGGCACAGTAATTATATTACTTCCTTGAAAAAAGGAATTTTTATGTCTTGGTATGTTCAGTGACTAGCACTTTAATGTGTTTAATGAATATGTTTAATAAATGCTTACTACTATACTGATGTTTTGCAGGAAATGAGAAACCACTCCAATATCTTTGCTAAAAAAACACAAATGGGCTCATGAAGAGTTGTCTGTAGCTGAAGAACAACTAAACATTAGCAATAACAATTTACTGATGTAACTAATACACACACACACACACACACACACACACACATTCACCTACCTTACAAATTGTAAAGTGGATTACTTCTCCATCAAGAATAATAATTATAATAATAAAAATGTTTTGCTTTATGATCCATTCTTTGGAATTAAGATTGATTCACCTAAGAGCTTGATTTCTTTTGAAGAGTTTTGAAGTCTTGAAGCATCTTTTGCTTTACAGAATTTTGGTTATTATTTATATAATTCTTTTGTTTCTATATACTTTGCTCTGTATTCATTTATGCCTGTATTCCAAAGTCTCGCTGAGTTACTAATATTTGAAATTTTTCATAGTTTAATAATATTTCATTGCATTTAGACTTCATTTAGAATATGATATTAGATTCTGGGCAAAACAGATTAAGAAGAAAACAGAAAACATTAAACTGAAGAGTTTAGGGAGGAGGGGAAGTAGGATAGTGAAGAGGCCTGAATCCATGTCAAATGAGAATCTGATGAATTTTAGCTTATTTAGTCTGAGAAAATAACAGAGGCCATGGTAGGGGTGGGTGGCTGGAGGGAATGTAATTGTATTCAATTATCCAAAAGATTGTCCTATATAGGAGGGACTTGATTTGTTCTATTTAACCCCAGAAGACAAAGGCTAGAGCCACATGTAGAAGTTGCAAAGAAGTCAACTTAATCTTAATGCAAGGAAAATATCCTAATAACTAGAACTGTCTAAAGGTGGAATTGTTGAAATGGAAGATACTTGAACAATGTTAGGGTTCCCAGGTCAGTGTCTAAGTTAAGGTAAAAAAATTGGCAGTTTATTTTCAAACTAAGGGTCACAGATTTATTTTGCTACTAACAGTGGGCTAAGTTCCAAAAGAAATTAGCAAAAACCAAAAGTAAGATAGATAAACTTATAGGAAAAAGAAACCCAGATGCTTTGTCATTGAAATGCTAATTTTGTGGCTTAGAGATGTAGTTGATGAGTAGTCCAGATTTGACTTTGTGTGTAGGTGCAGTATCCATAGTGCTCTGAGTAGAGCTGGGAGGATGGGTAGAGGAATAGCTTCCAGAGGTTTGTTTTAGGCCTGAATCATCACTAGGTCAGTTAGTGGACACCCAATTTTGTTTTGTTGTTTATTGACTCTTTTCCCTATATATTTTTTCTTTAATCCTTGCAGGTCTTGGATATAAAATTTCTAGCATAGTCTATTTGCATTGATTTCCTTCATATAAAATATATTTCATTTCACATAATGAAAATGATCTAATTTTTAAATCTCTTTTATCTTTGTTTTGTTTTGGATTTTTCTAAGACTATAAATCTGAAAGATGTCTATTTTGTCTTTCCTCAAGTTTTTTTTTTTAATTTTACGTTGAATTCTTGAAATTTAGAGTCCATTATCCACTGGGAATTCATTTTATTACATTTTCAACATTTTTCTCCAAAGATTACTGTCAGAGGCTCTTCAATCAGATTTGCAAATTTCCTCATGATTTACTAAGTACTGAATGTTAAACCAGGAAACCTCAGGAGAAGGCAGACAACTGTATCAGTTCTTATAGAATGATATAAAAATTTAGGGACCTGTGAAGACCCTCTCACAAATATAAATATACAATTAGTATCATTCTGAACTTTCCCAGTTATTTCCACATGGGAAAAGATAGTGCCTGGGGAGACACTTTTTCACCAAAAATCTGAATATGAATAATTGGTTCCAGGGCTTTATTTGTTGATATGTCATTGTTGACTTGGATTGCTTGAGAAAAACGCAAAAGCTCCCAAGAATACATATACTTTGCTTTTCATTTTTATTCTTTATTTCCAAATTAGAAAATCATTATACCTGATAGAAGAAACAACAACTACAAATAAAATCTATTGTAACACTTTTATACTCAATAATCATCAATGTGTTGATTTCCCTTATGTTAAAATGAAGACTTTTAAATATAGTAATTACCTAATCTGAGTACAGCTCATCACTCCAGAGTATTTCACATTTCCCCCTCTTTATACATTCTTTACTCTAGCTAAACTGTGTTCTAGCTGTTCTTGAATTTATTACTCCATCTTCTGCTTCCATACTTTATAGATACACATTTCTGAAATGCACTACTTCTTTATTTTTGTCTCTTTAATTCCTAGCTACCTTTAAGGCTCAGTTTATATGCTAATTTCCAGTTGTCATAATCAAGTTGCTAATTCTCTTTCTCTCCTTAAATTGACTTTATTTATCTTTCCTTTTAGAATGTATTCACCTTGAAGATGAAAATTGGTTTTTTTGCCTTTTCCCTTGTATTCTCAGTGGCTACTTTCAACTTTTCATATGGAGTTTTACTTTGTTGCATTTTATTGCATAACACAAATATCTCAGTTGCTTACTATTCCAGTATAATTACTATGTTCATATATTTTAACACTTGCAAAATGCTGTGCTTCAAGTGTCTCATTTTATCTTCACAGGAATTCTGTGTTGAGTAGCCGGATTAGGGCTGAAGGGAGAAAGACATAGAAATAGAGAGAGACACACAGAGACAGAAGGAAATACAGAGACAGAGAGACAGAGATGGAGGCTGATAGATAAATAGACAGATAGATAGATCTGTCTAGATTGATAGACAAATACATAAATACAAAGATTGTTGATTGAGAGTCCCAAACAACTCATCCCTCATTTTATTGATGTAGTGAATGTGTGATAAGGAACTCTCCTCTACCTATGCACAGCTTCATATGCTGTGCAATTTGCAAGTCTTATAGAATTATCTGGGAAGTTGAAAAGTTAAATTCTTTGCCTAGGGTTAACACTGCCATTTTGATAGAATCAAAATTTTAATTTAGATCTTCCTGACTCTAAGCATGACTATTCTCTCTACCATTCCACTTTAGATTTTTTTAAATTCCATTTTTTTTGGTAGAATTCACTTGTGAATCCATCTGACTTATTCAATTTCTTTATCTAAATTGGAACTAGTTAAGTAATGTATTTCCTCATGTTAGTCAGGACAATTTATATCAAATATTCAATCATTTTGGGTAGATTGTAGAATTTTCTGCCATACAGTTGGACAAAATAGCTCCTAATTATTGCTTTCTTTTTTATTGGTGGTAAGTTTACCCTTTTCATTTTTGATGCCGGTGATTTGTTTTTTTCTTTCCTTTTTCTAATCAAATTAGCCAAAGATTTATCTATTTTGTTGCTTTTGTTTTCATAAAACCAATTTTAGTTACATTAATTAATTCAATAGTTTTTTAGTTTCAATTTTATTAACCTCTTTTGAATTTCAGAATTTCTAATTTGGTATTATATTAGGGGCAACTAATATATAATGTAATAACTAATAATATAATAATATATAATATATCGTATTATGCTAATTCTTTTTCTAGCTTTTTTAGTTGTATGCCCAAGTCATTAACCTCTTTCTCTATTTTATTCATATAACTATTTAGAGATATAAAATTTCCCCTAAGAACTGCTTTGACTGTGTCCCATAGGTTTTGGTATGTTATCTCATTATTGCCATTCTCTTGTATGAAATTATGAATTGTTTCTGTGATTTGTTATTTGACACAACTCAGCTTTTTAGAATCAGATTACTTAATTTCCAATTAATTTTAGTCTTTCATTAGCCATTCATTGAATAGAATTCCTATTGCATTGTAGTCTGAAAAGGAAGCATTTAGTATTTCTGACTTTCTGTATTCAATTGTGAGGTTTTTAATGCCCTAATACATGCTGAACTTTTTGTAGATACCATATATTGCTAAGAAAATGGTGTATTCCATTTGGTCTCTATTCAATTTTTTTCCATAGCTTTATCATATCTAGGTTTTCTATCACTAGTTCTTTTAATATTTATTTTGGAGTTAGATTTGTCTGATTCTGAAAGTGGAAGATTGAGGTCTCCTACTAGTTTAGTTTTGCTATTTCTTCCTATAATTAGCTTAATATGTTCTCTATGAATATCACTTGGTAAATATATATTTAATATTTTTACCACTTCATTGTTTACAGTACCCTATATTAAGATGTTCTTTCCTTCCTTATCTCTTTTAATTAGAACTATTTTAACTTTTGCTTTATCCGAGGTCAGAATTGTTATCCCTGTTTTTTTTTTTTTTTAGCTTCAGCTGAAGCATAATAAATTTTGTTCCAGCCTTTTACTTTTACTCTGTATGTGTCTCTTCATGTCAAATGTGTTTCTTGTAAATGAGGATTCTGTATTGGATTTGTAGAATTCTGATTTTTAATCCACTCTGCTATTCTATTTCTTGGGAGAGTTCATCCCATTCATATTCATATTATTTAGCATTGCACAAACAAATATAGCTACTTAGGAAAGGGAAAGGGCCTGACTAAAGTGCCTGGGTCAAGATGATTGATTTTATAAATTGCAGAGAAATTATTTCTTGATTTTGTAACTTCCTTTCCCAAATGACTTCATGTCTTCTTATTTCCATATCCAATCTACACTGTAACATTTGAAACTATGTGGCATAGTTATACTTGGATTACTTGACCTTCCATTAGAAATATAATGGTAATGTACAAAGAACAATAAACTTAGAGTCAGGAAATCTGGGTTCCAGTGTGACTTCTAATACTAGCTGTTCAACCTGTCAGTTCACTATGCCTATTTTTGCATCAATTTTCTTATCTACAAAATAGTTATAATAATATACTGTATATCACATGGTTGTTGTGAGGGAGGGAAAGATTTGAAAACCTTAACCAAAGATATAAATGTTTATATTACTTATGATAATTAGGCTGCATTTAAAATAAGTTTAGAGGTACAGAGATTATTACACTACCTAAGCTAAAGATCATAATGTCATATAACCTTCAAACATAAAAAGAATGATGGAGATTCTAGGTCCTAAGGTTCATAATACAACTATATTGTATCTATTTGTATTGCACTTGCTATTTATTTATATGTTTTAACCTCACAACTAGATTAGGCATTTGTGTACTGGGGTTATGTGTTCATAACTTCACAGTGACTTGCATATAGTAGATTATTAAGCATTATTTACATATATTGAATATTAAATTATTATTATATTAGGAAGGTGAGCAAGTTTCAAAACTTATGTTTCTTTTCATTATTTTCATCTGGTAACTAGGGTAAATGGTTTTTCTTTTTTGGGACAACAGCAGTTGCAGTATATTGAAAACCTGTTTTTTCACAAGTTGTCTTTATTATTAGAGGAACACAGGATATTTTACCTCTCAGACCTGTGGAAAAGGAAGGAATTTATGACCAAAGAAGAACTAGAGATCATTACAGATCACAAAATGGAAAATTTTGATTATATCAAATTGAAAAATTTTTGTACAAACAAAACTAATGCAGACAAGATTAGAAGGGAAGCAATAAATTGGGAAAACATTTTTACAATCAAAGGTTCTGATAAAGGCCTCATTTCCAAAATATATAGAGAATTGACTCTATAAGAAATCTAGCCATTCTCCAATTGATAAATGCTCAAAGGATATGAACAGACAATTCTCAGACAAAGAAATTGAAACTATTTCTAGCCATATGAAAAGATGCTCCAAGTCATTATTTAACAGAGAAATGCAAATTAAGACAACTCTGAGACACTACTACACACCTGTCAGATTGGCTAGAATGACAGGGAAAGATAATGCAGAATGTTGGGGGGGATGTGGGAAACCGGGACACTGATACATTGTTGGTGGAATTGTGAATACATCCAACCATTCTGGAGAGCAATTTGGAACTATGCTCAAAAAGTTATCAAACTGTGCATACCCTTTGATCCAGCAGTGTTTCTACTGGGCTTATATCCCAAAGAGATCTTAAAGAAGGGAAAGGGATCTGTATGTGCAAGAATGTTTGTGGCAGCCCTCTTTGTAGTGGCCAGAAACTGGAAATTGAGTGGATGCCCATGAATAGGAGAATGGCTGAATAAATTGTGGTATATGAATATTATGGAATATTATTATTCTGTAAGAAATGACCAGCACGATGATTTCAGAAAGGCCTGGAGAGACTTATATGAACTAATTCTGAGTGAAATGAGCAGGACCTGGAGATCATTATATACTTCAACAACAATACTATATGATGATCAATTCTGATGGACCAAATCAGTTCTACTGGTGCAGTAATGAATTGAACCAACTACACCCAGCGAAAGAATTCTGGGAGATGAATAAGAACCATTACAATGAATTCCCAATCCCTGTATTTTTGCCCACCTGCAGTTTTTTATTTCCTTCACAGGCTAATTGTACAATATTTCAGAGTCAGATTATTTTTGTACAACAAAATAATGGTTTGGACATGTATATTTATTTTGTATTCAATTTATACTTTAATATATTTAACATGTATTGGTCATCCTGCCAAATAAGGAAGGGGGTGGGGGGAAGGAGGAGAAATATTGGAACAAAAGGTTGACAATTGTCAATGCTATAAAATTAACCATGGATATAACTTGTAAATAAAAAGCTATTAAAAATTTAAAAAACAACAACAACAAGTTGTCTTTATTTATTTTGTCTGAATAGACAGTGCATAATCTCAAAGGAGCAGACACACTGGATTCTCGTAGGTGCAGATCCATTGGATTCCTTCTAAATAGAGTCATGGAAAAAATTCAAGTTTGATTTATTCTAGGTGGTATACAGTTCGAAAAGCATCATTGATGCATTTTATGCTGATATACTTAAGAGGCGTTGTAAAAGGGCACAAAATAAAATGACTGGGGACTTAGATTTTAATCTCTCATTTAATCTCTCTGGGCCTCAGTTTTCTTAGCTCCAAAAGGAAAGAATTGGACCAATAGATTTCTTGCATCTCTGTGAGCTTATGAATTCCACTAATTTTCTTATGATTGTCTTGTGTCTCTCAAATGGCTTTTAAAGCTACTCATTAGATCTGGACTCCTCTCATATCTTTTCTCAATGAAATAAGATTTTAAAGATTTTTTTTTTAATTTATGGGGCAATGATTTTTTTGAATAGAGGATCCTAAGCTAGATTTAAAACATTACACTCTTGGACATGCTGGGTATAATTTATAATTACTTCAGTAGGAGATTAAAGCTTTTTAACACATAATTCAATATGATATTAAAATCCAGTTACTCTTGTGGGGGAGATTACAAACTGATTTAAATTCACACTAAAGAATGAATGACTGATTTGGCCTTTTCTGAGAGCATGGTTTGATAGAAAAGATAGAAAAAGCAATTTTTTAAAATTAAAGCTTTTTATTTTTCAAAACATATGCACTGAGGTCAGAGCACTTAAGGCCAATTACCAATTGGACAATTCTCTACTAGTAGAAAGAATGGCCCTGCCCACTACGCTATGCAAGCTTGATCTATTGTATAGGAGATTGAGTAGAATAAGACGAGAGAGGGGGTGGAGTGAGAAAGCCAAAGTCGCTCCTGGCCAGATTCATGTCTCAGTTATCTTTGGGTCATGACATATAATTGAAGAATATAAGAAGGAAAGGTATGAGTATATGTCTCTTGTATTTTTTTTCTGTTAGAAATAATACATTATTTTTGATACGTTTAAACCTTTAAATCATTTCATGACCATTTCCATTTAATTGAACCATCCCTTGTTACAATGAAAAATATATGAAAGCAAAAAAAAAAAAAAATCTGGCCACATCTAATATTTCATGATGATAATGGGACCACATCTAATAATGAGTTCAATGTTTTCTTCTGCTAGGTAAAACCCACCATTCTGCTATGTTCAATATCTAGAACTTATCCAAGCAAGGTACACAAAAAATTATATGAATATAGATCTGAAATACTCTTAACATAAGTAAATCAAATAATTGATAAGATAAATAATACTAATGACTTGGCCATTCCCATGCAATTAAAATGACAGTCTTTTTTTTTTCAAAAAGGATGTGACTTTTTTGTGAATGTTATCCATGGACTGTGGGCTCACATTAATTCAACCCAAAGGAGGTCATGTATTTCCTTTGGCTATGTGCTTATTAATAAACTATAGGTAAGACTTTTACCTAAGTTACCCCCATAGGGCTTCCCTCCCACATGGTTACCTAATGTTCAATAAGAATCAGTCAGTAAACATCTATGAAATACCTACTATATGGCAAGGAAGTGATAAATATTGGGAACACAAGAAGAGGCAAAAGACAGTCCTTGCCCTCAAGCAATTAATGGGAGAGACAACATATAAACAAATGTTATACAAAGCAAGTGTTTTGAAGTATAAAGAGAAAATAATTAACAAAAAGTCACTGGAATTAAGACAGGATGGTAAAAGCTTCTTGTAGAAGGTAGGATTTTAGTTGGTATCTAAAGGAAGCCAAAGATATTGGAAGTTAGAACTGAGAAGTAAGAATATTCCTGGGATGAGAGAGAGTCAGAGAAAATGTTCAAAGTGGAGATGGAGTGTTTTATCATGGGACAGTCAGAAAGCTATTATCACTAGATTAGAGTACTTGTCAGAGAATAGTTATCAGAAGATTGGAAAGAGGCCTAAATTATGAAGGACTCTGATGCAAAAGCATCTTGCTTTTGTAATTGGAGGCAATAGAAAGCCACTGGAGTATATTGAATTAGGGAGATAATAAGATTGCACCTGAGATTTAGGAAAATAACTTTAGTGATTAATGGAGGATGGATTGGATTGAGAAGAGACTTAAAGCAAGCAGAGTCACCAGAAGGCCATTGTAAGAATCTAGGTAAAAGGCAATGAAGAGCCTATACTAGAGTGGTGATAGTTCAATCCCTTTTTGAACTTGGGTTATTCTCCCTTTTTGAGGAAAAGAAGTATAGGACTGGGAAACTATCAGAAATGTAAAGTACAAAAAGTAATTTTTTATAGTAATTCTGTGATATATGAAATGAAACTATTTGTAACCTTATGTTATATATTAAAAAACTGAGACTCAAAGAACTTAAGTGACTTACTCATGATCAACTAGTCATTTTCTAAAGCAGAATTTAAACCCAGGACATAAACTTTCTGGTTCTAACCCCATAACTTAACTCATTATGACAAAGCCTGGACATATAGAACAGAACAGAACAGAAAATATAGAAGCAGAACAGAAAGGGATGAATTTCTAGTCAAGCCTAATTACTAGAAAGGGATAACGTATAAACACCTTCTTTAATTTGTGTGACTTGTACAGGATGAAACATAGAGGAAATTTCAAGCCTGAGATTAAATCAAAGATCTCTGATAGTTTTCTACAGATTAAAAGTTTTTGTACTTAGTCTGGAGCTTGATGCCATGTATAGTCAGCTAGTCTCCTCAAAAATCAACTAGTTTTCTTGACTCCCACTTGGCAACAACATAGTCCAGTAAAAAAGATTCCTGCATCTGAATTATATCAACAAGTAATACACTAATGCAAATTTTGTGAAATTACTTTAGTATGATAGCACATGTTATTTTAATTATTTATTTTAAAAAAATGTCTTTCAATTACATTTAAGCAATTTTACATTCTTTTAAAAATTATGTTTCAAATTCTCTCCATTCCTCCTGCCTGTCCCTTATCCCTTGAGGAGGAGAGAAATATGATATCAATTATTCATATAAGGCCATGCAAAATACATTTCCATATTAGCCATGTTGTAAAAGAAAACAGACACCAAAAGAAAGAAAAATAAAGTGAAAAATTAATCTGAACTCAGACTTCATCAGTTCTCTCTGGAGGTAGAAAACATTTTCCCTCATAAGTTCTTCGTAATTTTCTTGGATCATTACCTTGAGCTGTGTACCTAAGTCTTTCACATTTGATCATAATTACAATATTTTTGTTACTTTGCACAATATTTTCTTGGTTCTGCTCCCTTCACTTTGCATCTTTTGATATAAAATTACTCAGCTTTTTATGAAACTATCTATTCATAATTTCTTATACCACCATAGTTTTCCATTCTAATCAATACTGTAGCTTAGTCATTCTGCAATTGATGAGTATCCTTTACATTTCCAATTCTTTGATGACAAAAAATGAGTTGAATATATGCAGATGTAGATGTAGATATACATAGACATACACACATATGTTTGTGTATATATAGATATAGTATGTGTTTGTATGTGTGTATGTGTGTGTGTGTGTGTGTGTGTGTGTGTGTGTGTATAAATAGATCATTTTGACTTTTTTTTATTTTGGGGGGATAATAGTGATATTCAAAGAGTATGCACAGCTTTTTAGCCCTTTGGGTATTATTCCAAATGATTCTTCAGTTCACTACTCAGCCAACAATGCATTGAGATCACAATTTTTTCCACATTCTATCCAAAATTTGTCATTTTCCTTTTTGGTTATTTAGCTAATATGATAGGTATAAGATAATACATCTGTGTTATTTTAATGGGCATTTAAAAAATCAATAGTGTTTTGGAGCATTGTTTGATAGCTTTGATTTCTGAAAACTGCTTATTTGTATTCTTTAGCTAATGAACGTTTAATGACTGGGTTTGTTTCTTTTTATTTAAAACAATTGATACATGTTATACGATTATGTTATATAGTAAGTTTAATCTTCATTATTAACATTCCCACTATTCTTTCTTTAGTCTAGGCATCCAACAAAACTGTAAATCAAGCTATGATTTGCTGATTTCTCAAATGTTAATACTTCCAATAAAAATTTTAAAATTGGCTCTCCTGAGCATTTACAAGCCTGCTCCAGCACACCATAGCCCTTAGGTCTGAATTAGTACAAATTTAATGTCCACAAACTTCTAATGTTTTCTGTTCAAAAAGATGGAGATTTTTGAATTATCATTAATTCTTTGTGCTTTTTGCCATGAACATTTTGCTGAAATCAAGTAGTGAGTAAACTCTAACTAGGGCTAAACTGAGATTATGGCCATCTGGTTTTAATTAGAATAGACAGTGGGGATGACATTCCCTTTGGGGTAATATCATGTCTCAGAGGTAGTTCAGGTTCTGACAACATATTCTGGCTTCTCCCCCCTCTATATATTCTTTTACTGACTCTAATTCATATCAATTGTGTATTTTTATCCCTCTCTATTCATTATATAACAGTGCCATTACTACTAACATAACTACCATGATTATCCCTGACCTTCTTCTGGTAATAGGATGGGGATTTAGCTACTACAGAGAATATCTCTGGCCAAAGGTAAGAGATATGTGCCAATATTATATAGCCATTGGCATAAAAATAAATAAATCCAGGCCTAATCCAAATCCCTCATGTTAGAATATATGTTTTCCCTTTTTGGCCATACATACACATTATTTTTTTCATGATAATTTTAAACTTAGCACCCTTGAAAATCAAATAGAAATAGAAGAGAAATGCAGCAATCAATCAATAAAAAATTTGATTCCCTATCAGCAACTTCTTGCTAAAGATTTTTTTTTGATATTTTTTGCTCCTTAGTCACTTATTTATGTATTGTAGCTGGACAGGATTTAGCAGCATAGTAAGTGCCAAGTAATTTCAGTCATAAAGCAAAGAAAGTGGTTATCTAGTCACTCAAGCAAAAATTCATTCAATGAAATAGAAAAACTCAAAAAAGTTCTCTCATTCAGTACAGGAAGGGGCATGCATTTGTAAACTTTTCTAATACTGTCCAAATGCTTTTGCCTTTACAAGTACATACTTCTTGCTACATACAGTGAAAGAGAGAAAAAGATGGTCAAGATTATGTCATCTTAAATTTTACTAAGAGCTTTAAGAAAAATAATGAAAAGATTTTGTGTGTTTCACAGGTATGCTGGAAATATTAAATGGAGGATTGAAGTCTGAGTACAAAATCCTACCAGCTAGATAGAATTTGCTTTAGTATATAAAGTAGTCTTGGTGAAAGGACTGCAAGATAATAACCTTTCATAGATATTGTTTATATGAAAGGAACATGAGCTACAGCTGATCATACTTTAAAAAATAAAGTCAATTTTTTCAATGATTTTTAGGAGGCATTGTGACTAAGTCAAAATTTATTGATTTGTCTGATGTTATCAATGAAGCTGGAAATTGTTCTTTAATGAGGAAATGATGGCTTTTGCTCTAGTCACTCAATATGTCATTTGAATGTTGCTCAGAAAAGTGAACCTCTAGATTCCACTTTGTAAATTATGTAAATGATTTAATTGTTGTATGTATACAAAAGTTACATGATTCCTCACTTTATGGAGCAAGTGAGTTCTTTAAAAAGTTTCTAAAAATTGTACTTTTTCTGGCATCATATCATATCTTTTCGTTATATAATTTTAAATAGGCTACTTAGGGAAATATTTGTTTTTAAAATGCAATAATATAACAAATATTTTAAAGCTTATGTTTACAAGAACAATTTTCCATTGAAAGCATATGGAGTTATTATTGAAATGTTTAAGCTAATTTATGATATAAACCAAGATTTTAGAAACCACAGTCCCCTTCAAAAGAGTGTTGCAGGAGAGGTAGACCCAAGATGGCAGAGTAAAGATCACCTGATCTCTCTCCTAAACCCTTTCAAATAAGTTTAAATAATGACTCTAAGCAAATTTTAGAGTGGCAGAACCCACAAAAAGTTAGAGTGAAGCAATTTTTCCACCTTGAACAACTTAAAAATACAACAGGAAAGGTCTGTCACACTGAACTGTCAATTCAGTGCAGGATGTGCCATTGGAGCACTTATTTCACCAAGTGTGGAAGTGGCTGAATACTCAGAGGCATATCTGGTGCTTTCTCTTACACCGATGATAAAGGGCTTGGAAAAACCAGTCAGAAGAATATTACAGGGGTTTCTATGCTAACACTGAGACAGAATTCTTTTGCTTGGCCCATGCTCAAATGCTGGTTACAGTACTGGATGTCAATCTCAAGGTCAAGAAGGTTACTAGTACATCAGAGTTTGTGACTTCATTGGAGCAGAGATCCTACTCAAACTTTCAAAGGAGAAAAGAGAGCTTGCCACTCACAGATCAGAAAAGTAGTAAATAAATCTGTCCTTAGATCATACTATTTTGGAAGTAAACTTTGATTATATCAAATTGAAAAGTTTTTGTATAAACAAAACCAATGAAGACAAGATTAGAAGGGAAGCAATGAACTGGGAAAACATTTTTATAGTCAAAGGTTCTGATAAAGGCTTCATTTCCAAAATACATAGAGAATTGACTCTATAAGAAATATAGCCATTTTCCAATTGATAAATGGTCAAAGGATATGAACAGACAATTCTCAGATGAAGAAACTGAAACTATTTCTAGCTATATGAAAAGATGCTCCAAGTCATTATTAATCAGAGAAATGCAAATTAAGACAACTCTGAGATACCACTACACCCTGTCAGACTGGCTAGAATGACAAGGAAAGATAATGCGGAATGTTGCAGGGAAACAGGGACACTAATACATTGTTGGTAGAATTGTGAATACAATTACAGTCAGTACTTTTGTATTTTACTTTTTGAGCTTTTAGACAACTAATACGATGAAAGCTCTCTGAGGCCATGGATTTTTCCATGTTTCCCTACCTTGTTAAGATTTAACATAGTGATTTTCATATACTAGGACAAAAGCATACTTATGGAATTTAGTTAAATTCTAGAAGAAAGTTATCATGGTGATAAGAAAACTCAAAACACACAACCAGAAGAAGATAATAAAATCAAAGCTCCTGCATCCAAAACCTCCAAGAAAAAGAATTGGTCTCAGGCCATGGAAGAGTTCAAAAGTGATACTGAAAATCAAGTAAGAGAAATAGAGACTAATTGGGAAGAGAAATGAAAGTGATGCAAAAAGAAGTTTAAAAAAAAGCTAATGATGAAAAGAATGCCTTAAAAAACAAAACAGCTCAAGTGGAAAAGGACATACAAAAGCTCAGTGATGAAAATAATTTCTTAAAAATTAGAATTGAGCAAATGGAAGCTAATATCTTTATGAAAATCATGGAACAATAAAACAAAACCAAAAAAATTCAAAAAAAAAAAAAAAGAAAACCATGTGAAATATCTCATTGGAAAACAACTGACATGGAAAAGAGAATCAAGAGAGATAATTTTAAACTTATTCTTCTATCTTAAAGCTATGATAAAAAAGACCCTACATATCATCTTTCAAGATATTACCAAGCAAAATTGTCCTGATACTCTAGAAGCAAAGGATAAAATAGAAATTGAAATAATCCACAAATCACCTATCCCTAAAAATTCCAAGATGAAAATTCCCAGGAATAATGTAGTCAAATTTCAGAATTCCAAAGTTAAGGGGAAAACATTACAAGCATCCAAAAAATTAATTCAAATATGGTGTAGTAATGGTCAGGATAACACAAGATTTAGTAGCTTTTACATTAAAGGAACAGAAAATTTAGAATATGATATTCTGTCATACAAAGCAGTTAGAATTACAACCAAGAATCATCTACTCAGCAAAAGTGAGTATAGATAGTTCTTTAGGGGAAAAGGTGGAAATTAAATGAAATAGAGGACTTTTGAGCATTTGTGATAAAAGACCAAAGCTGAATAGAAAATTTGACTTTCAATTAGGTGTCTCAGGAGAAGCATAAGGAGGTCATTGGAAAAGGGAAATCATATGTTGTCTGCTGCAAAATTACTTTTCTGCCCCTTAGAAGAACTGAAAACATACAGGGGCAGGATTAGGAATACAGTTAGCAATACTAATTGTGAAAAAAGAAGGAAGTTTCTCTAATAAAGGTCTCATTTTCAAGCATTTAGAAAAATGAATCACAATTATAAAAAGCCCTTCTCAGATTGATAAATGACGAAAAGATATGAACAGTTTTCAGATGAAGCAATCAAAACTATCACATAGAGAGTAGAGGTTTGAGTTGAATGTGAAAGGATGATGCATAGAAAAAGTAAAATTAAGACATGAGAAAGGAATTTATAGGGAGAAAAAGAAAGGGAGAGGTAGAGTGGCAAAAAAAAATCATGTCACAGAAAAAGGCAAGGAATGTTTTTACAGAGAAGAGGAGAAGTAGAGATAAGAAGAAGTGAATCTTATGCTCATCAGAATTCTGACCATAGAAAGTTACTACAGAGACAAGAAAAATCAGGATACACATGTAGAAAAGATAATAAAATTGAAGGATCCTGGAAAACTATGGAAAACCTGATCTCAGGTCACAGACAAGCGCAAAAAGGATTTTGAAAATCAAGGTAGAGACATACAGGAAAGATTTGGAAAAGAAATGGAAGTGATGAAAGAAAATAATGAAAAATGAATCAACAGCTTGGTAAAAGAAAAACACAAAATAATGAAGAATATCACACCTTAGAAAACAGATTAGGCCAAATCGTAAAGAGAGTATAAAAAGCCAAAAAAAAAAAAAAAGCCTTAATAGGCAGAATTGGCCAAATGAAAAGAGAGGTACAAAAATTCAATGAAGAAAAATGCTCTTTTAAAAATAGAATTGGTCAAATAGAAAAAGAGGAAAACAAGCTTATTGAAGAAAATAATTCCTTAAAAATTAGAATTGAGAGAATAGAAGACAATGACAATGATAAATCAATAAAGAGTAAAACAAAACAACAACAAAAGACAATGTGAAACATATTATTTGAAAAGTAAATCCAAGAGAAGTAATTTGAAAAAAATATTGAGCCATGATTAAAAATAGTATAGACATTCTCTCTCTAGAATATTATTAAGGAAAATTGAATTGATAACTTAAAACCAAAAGGCAAAAAAGAAACTGAAATAATTCATTTATCACCTCCTGAAAGGGACCCCAAAATGAAAACTCCCAGGAATATTATATTAAAATTCTAGTTTCCAGTTCAAGGAAAAAATATTGCACACCGCCAGAAAGAAATGATTTTAGTATAGTAGAGCCACAATCAGCAAAACATAAGATTTTTATATTAAAGCTTATATATTAAAGAATCAGAGGGGTTGGAATATGATATTTCAGAAAGCAATGGGGCTAGGATTACAACCAAGAATCAACTAGGATTCTCAGAAAAACTGAGTATAATCTTCTGGGGAAATATGACTATTTAATGAAATAGAGAACCTTTAAGTTCTTAAAGAAAAGATTATAGCTGAATAGAAAATTTGGCTATCAAAAGTCTCAAAAAAACATAAACAGGAAAGGTAAAGCATCAGGGACTTAATAACATTAAACAGTTTGCATTTCTATATGGGAATATGATGCTTATAATTCATAAATACTTTCTCATTATTGGGATAGTTAGAAGGAATGTATACAGAGAGATAGCACAGATGTGAGTTGAATGTGAAGGGATGATATTTTAAATAAGTAAAATTAAAGCATGAGAGAGGAATGTACTGGGAAAAAAAGAAAAGGAGAGGTAGAGTGGGATAAATCATCTCACAGAAAAAAAGGCAAGACAATGCTTTTACAGTGGGGAAAAGAAGAGGGACCAAAAGTAAGAGTCAGTGAAGTTTACTCTCACAAGAATTGACTCAAAGAAGGAATAGCATACCCACTCATTTGATTATAGAATTATATCTTGCCCTACAGGAAAATAGTGGGGAGGTAGGTGGATTAGAGAAGAGGAACAATTGAGGGAGATTGTAGTCAAAAGAAAAACACTTTGGAAGTATGATAGAGTAAATGAAGAGGGATAATAAAATAAACCAAGGCTAATGGAGATAGCAATATTAATTTTGAAAAAATGAAGCAAGTTTCTTTAATAAAGGCTTCATTTCTCAAACATATAGAGAATTGATTCACATTTATAAAAATAAGTGCCATTCTTAAATTGTTCAAAATGATCAAAAAGTTGTGAGATAAAGTAATTAAAACTACCTATAGCCACATAAAAAAATTCTAACTTACTATTGATTAGAGAAATTCAAATTAAGACAATGCTGTGATACTACCTTATACCTTTTAAATTGGTGATACAGGACAGAAAAGAGAAATGACTGGTGTTGGAGAGCCTTTAGGGAAAATGAGACATTAATGCATCTTGCTAGGTGTTTTGAATTGATTCATATACTTGGTAGAACAATTTGGAACTATGTCCAAAGGATTATAAAACCATATGCATCTTTTGTCCTATTAATACCACTACTAGATCTGTTTTCCAAAAGAGATTAATAACCAAAAGGAAAAAAAGACCTATTTATATGTACAAAAATGATTATAACAACTCTTTTCTGGGAACAAAGAATTGGATACTGAAGAAGTGTCCATCAATCGGGGAAAAGCTGAACAAATTATGTATAGTATTATGGTGGATTACTATTGTTATATGAAACAATGATCAGGATGCTCTCTGAAAAACCTGGAAAGACTTCTATGAGCTGATGCAAAGTAGAATGTATCATGTAAAATGTAACAACAATTTTATAAGATGAACAGCTGTGAATGACTTAGCTATTCTCAGCAATATAATGATCCAAGTGAGATCTGAAGGATTTGTATTAAAAATTTTTTTCCAATCTCAGAGAAAAAAACTGATCATATCTCAATACATATTGAAGATACATTTTGAACTTTATTTTGGGGAGGTCTATTTTTTCACAACACAACTATTAAGGGGATGTTTTACATGACTACACATGTTTAACCTATATTTAATTGCTTGCTTTTTCAATGGGATATGGGGAGGAGTGTAGAAGATAGAGAATCTGGAACTCAAGTTTAAAAAAATAATAATGTTAAAAATGGCATGTAGCTGGGGAAAATAAAGCAATAAATGGGGGAGGGAAAGTGCTGCATCTAGTATTGAAAAGATAAACTTTACCATGATTTTGACTTTAGGAAGAACCCAAGCTGTGGCTTCAAAATACAAGTAAATAAGGAAAGTATGAGAAAATTATGATTGCTTGATTGAAAGAAAATATAATTATGGCACAATCACAGAGTGTATATATCAATAGCCTTTCTTATTTTACTTCTTTCCAAAAAGAAAATAGATGCATGTAATACAAGCATAAAAAATGATTGCACGAGTGTTGGTAAAACTGGTTTTGGTTAGCAGAAAGGAATCAAAGAAAATATCACTCTTTCTTACCTTCCCATCTCCTATAACTTAAAGTCCCAGAAACATAGGACAATGCAATGAAAAGTATATTGAATCTGGATTCAGGAAATCTGGTTTCAAATTCTATCTCTAATATTAGCTAGTTTCCCGTATTTATAACCATGGGACAAGTCACTTAAGCTAATTCTGCTTATTTGTAAAATGTAAATGTGAGATTGTAAAATATGAAATTACACTTGAAAAAAACTATCCTATAGGGAAAAATTAAGGAAAATATTTTTATCAATGACTTTGTTATCATTTTTAGAAAAAAAGAGAAACTACATAACTACTTAAACTATATGTCTTTCATGTTTGTTGAAGCTACTAAAAATTTAGAAAAAAATGGATAAGCCTCAAGATGATACAATATTAAAAAAGGTTTAGGATACATCATATAAATATATTTTTTTCAGGTCTGAATTAAAGTTAAAGTTTGATAAAATGGAAATTGATAATAGTTAAAATGACTGAAACAAGTAATTATGCCTAAAGGCTTATATTTTTTTGAATTTTTCTCTAAATTATGTAGCACTTAAATGTTATGTTAATAATAATAATATATTTTTATATTTAAGCTCTTTGATAATTTTTCTACAATTAACCAAATTAGTTCAGTAAAGCTACCAGAATATCAAAAGTTAGTTCTGCTAAAAATTTGGAGGTAACTCTTCATCATATTTCTAATAGAACTCTGGTTTACATAAAATGAAGACATGGAACAGCCTTTTATAAAGCAAAGTGGTTTTTTGTTTGCTTGTTTTTTGCTGAGGCAATTGAGGTTAATTGACTTCCCTAAAGTAGGAAGCTAGGAAGTATTAAGTATCTGAGGCCTGATGAACTCTGTTTCTTTTGACTTCAGTGCCAGTGCTCTATCCATCATACCATCTAGATGCCCCAAGCAAAGACTTTTTTTTTAAATTTCAAAGAAAGACAGATTATAGTAAAGTAAATTGAGTATGCAGTGTTTATCTTTTTGATTTTACAACTTGTGTTGATTCTGCTTTGCCATTAAACAGAATTATGTCTCAATGTGGTAAAAAGTTCATGTGAGCTTTAATGTTAAGTTTATTCAAATCTGTTTCATAGAAACCATCTAATAAGTATGTATATGTTACAAATAAAACTATAAACTAGTTGCAAATGCAACATAACTCAAATAGCTTAAAATATTTTTTAGAATAGAAACAGAATTGATCAGTTAAAAACATCCCCCAATTCAGGTGGAAACATTGTCCAAATATATTAAAATTTAACTTCTCCCTATGTAAGCTCCCAATTGGCTTTGTTTTTAATGACTGGAGATATGGTTTACACACTTAACTATAGTTATAATTATAAGGGAAAGGATTCATTTTGTATAGAATAAGTCAAAATTCAAATACAAGCGTAAAATTAACTCAATCTATACATTTGATCAATATTTATCTGATAGAATATATGCATAAAATGCATGCAGAATTATTTACGGTTATATTTGGAACACTAGATCCAAAAGTGAAATAAAAGGAGAGAATGGGTGGTAGATTGAAAATGTCTTCTTTTCAGCTTTTTCCCAATATTGTATAGCAAGACACTATCTTTATTTTTCAGAGTACACATTGTTGAGACTGCTGGTTTTAGAATTTAAGTGGTTCATCTGGCCTAAAGGATAGAAGAAGATTGAAATTCAGCAGCTTGATTCAAAATGTAATATTGGATAAACAAACAAGGAAGAACATTTACTGAAACATATAGGTGAAAGAATTGGAATATTTCATAAAGGTGATTTTCAGATGTCAGATTCCTATTTTTATATATAAAATCTGAAAGATGAAAACATCTTTCTTAGAATTAACATTTTGTTTGTTTAATTATTTTAGCTAAAAAAGGATATATTTAATGGAATCCCATTTTAAATGAAATAATATTTTGGCAATAAAATAATTTGCAAATTTTATATTTGCAACTACTTTTTGCAATAGAATAGTACATTAGGCAAGAAGAATACTAGAGGTAATAATTCTTAGTAAATAGAGAGGATCAGTGAGTCTATCTCTATGCTTTGCATTTGGATCATAAGGCCAAAGTCTTAGCTAATCTGCAGAGTGTTTAAATGTCCACATTATTTGTGTTTCATGTTTCCTAAATTAGTTTGACTCTTTTACACCCACTTGCAGTTACATCTATATACAATGCTTTGTGTGGGATGATTACAGACAACAATCTGTGAATCTGGCAGCGAAAAGTTGCTTTATGGAAATCTTTTAAGACTTCCAAGGGCCTTGAAAATATCCTTTCAAAAAATAATCCCAATGTTCTTTCAAAACCAAAAGAATCTCTTTTAAAAAGACATACAGATATATGCTTCCCCATGAATTTTAATTAAAGTGAAGGTAACGTTTATCTATGAAAAAGGGGTAGGCCAATTTATAAATGCAACAGGGAAATGAGATGAAACACATTTCAGAAATATAGTAAAACTACTGACTTAAATAATGTTTATTTGTAGGGGATGAGAAAAGAGCTTCAGAAAAGACTGGAAACATCAGAAAAGATGTTATACATCCATTGTTCAGATCAATCCTTACCAGCTCAACTCAAAGTATACTAGTGACTTTCTAAACTTTAGATGATCATGACCTCATACAACACTAGTTTTGCCTAAAAAAAAAGTGGTTTCCTAAAGCAATGCCATGCCTACAGATGTTGTAACAAAATGTTTCACTATCTTTCATCAATTATTTTTATTTGTAGGGGCCATCCCAGAGAGCCAAAAATCTTTATGCAAATATATAAATATAGGGTTATTAGTATTTTAAAATATTTTAAAGTAGTTAGATGGACTTATTATAAATGACATAGAACACAAGATTTGAGAGAGGGGAAAGGATAGATCATGGAGATGGAAGATATCTGAAAAATGGAATTGTAAACATTTGTGAATAGAAGGAAGCTGGATATGGGTGAAGGTGATGGCAAAGAGCAAATATGCAGGGAGTAGAGGATGCAGTACAAAGAAGGTACTCCTATAAGAGACAGATTCTACTAGGGCAGCCTAAAACTGGGTAAAAAAGACTGAAATAAAAATAATAATATTGCATGTAGAAATTACAAAGGTTAAGGAAAGTTTACCAAATCTATTAAATGGGTTTCAAAGAATGAAGCAAAAGACTTTTTTCAAGATAGACTGGAAGAACTTTAGCCAACTTGGTGGGAGAAGTAGATCTAAAGAAAGTTTAACTTCGGTCAGAAGCCAATGAAGATGTTTTTAGGGCTCAAGAAAAATGTGCTTTTTCTCTTACTGAATTCAGAAGAAAAATGAGCATTAGCTTTGCCAAATTTGAAAGAATCAGAACACAGACTAATGGAAGGGACTATAGTTTAAAGGAAAGTGACAACAGGGAGATTCTTGCAATGAACTCTTGGGTTTTAATCTTAAGCCAAGTAAAATGAGAAGCATGAAAATTTACATGAGATACAGCTCATATAAATGTAAGAGAATGAAATATCCAAATTCTTTAATATTTTATTTCAAAGATCATAGAATCTAGAAATGGAAGAGAATCTTCAAGTTGGAAGTTCATTTATTCTAAAACATATACAAACACAACATCTAAGCAACAATACTGTCTGCAATATCCCTAATTAGTGGTCATTCATCAAAGTCATTTCCTTTGAAGTAGAATGAGGAGCTAGTTTATAGGTTGAGGAGAAAGTTCAAACAATCCAAAAGTTGAGGCATTTATCACACATGGTGGCTGGTTTTTGTAAAGTGCAATGTTTTGTCATATAAAGTATTTAAAGTAGGTAAAGGCTTGAACAAAAATTTTTAAAGCAGACAGATTTTAGAGTAAAGTACCTTTCCATAATGTAGTTACCTCAGCAAAATGATCTTTTAAACATACACTAGGTGTTTAAGAGCATCCAAACAAGTCATTTTCAAAGAACATTGTTTCAATGATCCCTACTGGAACAATTTTTTAGGAGCCAGTTCTTGTCCTAGCTATATTGTAGAATGTATCATTAACATTTGGAAAGGGAAATGCTGTTTATTAAGATTAACAGTTTTATTTAAAATGTACTTCTTTTCTAAATAACTAGACTTACTTGTAGAATAGAGATACATAGTAGATATATTAAACCAGATTTTTTTTTAAGGAAACTGAAAAAATATACTATGCTATCATCTTTGAGGACAAGATAATTACATTTAATTATGCAAGATAGTTAACTCAATAGAGAACTACTTGAATGACAAGACCAAAAATATAATCATTAGTGCATTGATTTTAACTTAAACATTGGTCTGTAGTGGAATTCCCCAGAAATCTTTTATTAGTTTCAACATTTTTATTAGTTATTATATGAGAGAAAAGAGGAAATATTTATCAATTTATCAGAGTCCATGATGTTGGAAGGGACACTATGGAAGAAAGAGTTGGGATCCAAAAATCTTGGAATGGTAAATAATCCAATAGATCTGTAGTGTTATTAATGATGGGATTCCTATGATTGTGGTGATTTAAACTTACCCAAGACTTCTGATCTTCTGTGTTCCAAACATATACCCATGTTCCCCCATAACTTCTCAAAACACTGTCTACAAATATCCTAAATATTATTAGCAACTCCCAAAACACAATAACATTTTCTACTTACCATGCCATTAAGTCAATTTTGATCAGAGAGATGTGATATGCCTCAGAAGACAATTTATAAAAAAATCCTGCCTATTCCCTTTTTGCACTTTATTTTTTATCAAGAAACTAGTCATTCACACAAAACTTTTATAGAGATGAGAAAGTTGGCAAGTGGGTAGATGACTGTTGACATGTTCCCATCCTTTTCAGTACTATTACCATCTGTGATTTCCTCTAATCATCCACCTCTATTATATATTGTAAAAGTCACTCCTTTGGTGCTTTCATTGACACATTCAGCACATGTTTCTTTTGTATGCACTTGGTCTAAATTAGTTGTTTTTTTGTATTTATTTCTTTAGAGTTTTCCCTCATTCCTTGTATAGCTTATAGAGGACTGCAATGTTCAAGTCCATATGTGGCAAGATTGATTGTGAAAATAGGTTGCTATGGAAACACCAGCAGATTTGTTCTATTTTTTATTTCCCCATTGCTCTTTCTCTTGAACCATACTTTCCCATATATTTTCCCTACTCTCATCATTTCCCACCTTTTCAATCTGATTTTGATTTGATTTGAAATAACTTAACAAGTTTTTTTTTTTTTTCCATAAAAATTCTCTGCTACTACATCCTCAGCAATCAATGTTGTGCATAAGCTGGAACTATTTTCATATTGGTAATTTTGCAAATACTTATCATTAGTACTGTAATATAAGATAAGCAAATGTCCCATGAAATAATATTTCTCATAGCTCTAGGCATACCATAAAACTCATTCCACCAATTCCTTTCTTTACCTCTCTTAGGACTACCTATGAGCCATCTGTCCATTTAGCTACAATTTCCTTCTTGCTTAGTTTTGTTACTAACAAAAATGTCAAGATTGATATAACTCAGCTCTCCTGAGAATTTTTCCACTCATTCACCAGACAAGGATCTCATATATATACTATCAATAGTAATATTTAAGTGTCTTGATGGTCTAAAATGTGATTCTGACAATTTGCCACTACTCTGTCATTGTTATTATAGACGGGGAAGAGACCTTATAAGGGCCTTTAAAACTTTTCAGAGATTTCAAAGGTTGCCTTGTCAAAAAAATCAATTAGTGTAGGAAGTCTATAATTGGCAAGGTTGACAAATAAAAATCAGAGAGTTCATTATTGAAACCTTTCCTGTTTGGTAGAAATTTCCAGAGTTTGTAGTTACTTGACAAGATTGTCTAGCACTTTCATGCCATTCTGGATTATCCAGGTAATATTTTGTCAAAATCTTTATTACAATTAACTGAAAGATTCAGCAGTTTTTGTACTGGGCTTATATCCCAAAGAGATTTTAAAGAAGGGAAAGGGATCCAGATGTGCAAAAACATTTGTGGCAGCCCTTTTTGTAGTGGCTAGAAACTGGAATTACTTGGAGAATGGCTGAATAAGTTATAGTGTATGAATGTTACAGGATATTATTGTTCTATAAGCACAATCAGCAGGATGATTTCAGAGAGGCCTGGAGAGATTTACATGAACTGATGCTAAGCAAAATGAATAGAACCAGTAGATCATTACACATGGCAACAAGAATTATATGATGATCAATTCTGATGGATGTGGCTCTTTTCAACATCAATGTAATTCAGACTAATTCCAATGATCTTGGGATGGAGAGAGCCATCTGCACCCAGAGAGAGGTGTGTGGAGACTAAATGTGCATCACAATGTAGCATTTTCACTTTTTTATTTCTGTTTGCTTGTATTTTGTCTTCTTTCTCATTATTTCCTTTTAGATCTGGTTTTTCTTGTTCAGCATGATAATTGTGAAAATATGTATAGAAGAATTGCATATTTTTAACATATATTGTATTTCATGCTGTCTAGGGTAGGGTGTGGGGGAAAGGAAGGGAGAAAACTTGGAATATGGAGTTTTGCAAATTGAAAACTATCTGTACATATGTTTTGAAAATTAAAAGCTTTAAAAATGTAAATTACAGTTATGTGTATTTTTTTATTGCAAAAAAAATTTAAAAAAAGAAACAATGGCTATTTTGTAAAGATCTTTTGCTAAACTCAAACTTTTCCATGAAAGTAACAGCCTATCTTTTAATATAAATGGTTTATCACTATTGCAACATGAAAGCAAGATGTGGAAGAACACTGCTTCTATAGGAATGAAGACAATTGTCACACAGATATCTCATATTAAAAAAAATGTAAACAGGTGCAAAATATAAACAACAAAGAACTGAAAGATAAGAGTAAAAGACAACATTAAGGGATTAGATGGCAAGAAAAGAACTAAGACAGTCTACATGGAACCCTTGTGGAAAATTTCTGGGAAAAGAAGCAGAAGAACTACACGGAAGTTATAGCCATTTTCTGTGTTCATTGTTGGAGGAAACAAATCATTGTAATATTGAAGTCTATTTGAGCAAGGTCATTTATAATGTTTATCTTTTTTTTTTTTCCATGTTGGGAGAAGAGCATGTAGAAATTTCTCTTCTCTAATATAACTTATAACATTCTCTCCTGTTTTCAAAACTTTATGGACCTAAAGAAGATGTTGCTGTTAGCATGCAATCTAGTATTTGGTCTAATTAAGCTCTTCTTCAAGATTCTTCATATATATGTGTGTGTGTGTGTGTGTGTGTGTGTGTGTGTGTATAAATATATATTTATACACACACATATGTATATGTGTGTATATATATGTATATAAATTTTATTTTCTTGTATGGAATTTCTGGCATTGAGTTGTTAGGATTCAATAGTTATTAGGCCCACTATCATTAAAATTTGAAGCAGATCATCCTATCATAAAAAAGTCAGATGATAAAGTGAATAGATCTGTGGCTAGATCTAGGAAGACATGATTTCTAACCTAGTCTCAGAAAATAACTGTGCAATTTTGGGAAAGTCGTTTAACTTACATTTGCCTCAATTCCCCCAACTGTTAAATAGAGATAATAATAGTAATAATATATTGGTATAGAATGCAAATGCA
Source organism: Antechinus flavipes (assembly GCF_016432865.1). NCBI lineage: Eukaryota > Metazoa > Chordata > Mammalia > Dasyuromorphia > Dasyuridae > Antechinus > Antechinus flavipes. The sequence continues at coordinate 295,547,318 of NC_067400.1, read as the reverse complement.
TTGCTATGAGGACTAAAAGAGAAAATGTTTGTAAAAGATTCAGTGCTTTACATGTTTTGAATTGGCTTGTTTTGGGCATTTAAGAAATGTTTTTCCCTCCACCCCATCATAGAAATGTCGACCATTTTCTATTTATTATCTGAGTTTCATCTATGATTGTTCTTAGGATAATATATTTTGAAACAAATGCCATGATTTCTTAAAACATTTATTTTCACATACTATTTTAAACTGTTTTAAGAAGGATACTTATTAGTATAGTAGATCCTTATATTTTTAAGGATCTAAAAAGATCTCACTGATGATCTGATGTCCTAACCCCTGTTTTATATATGGAGCAAATGAAATTGCAAGAGTTTAGTCATATAAGAAGAATCAGCTCAGCTCCCTGGTGATGTCTTACAAATGCATTTGTGTTCAATGCCAGTGTTGATCTTGATTATCATATCTCTCCACTTAGCAAGTTGATCAAGGGTTTTCTGTTTCTTGTCCTCTTTGTGATACCTATACATTGGCTAGCCATCCTGATCCCTCTGTTTCTCAGTATTCATGATTAATTTGCTATAAATTGGTTGTCATGAAATAAAGGCTCTAGTTTTCCCCCTTCTACAGCCAGCATCCTGCTTTATTTCAGAACTGAGTTTACTTTGGACCATAGCAATATCATCCCATGTTCTCCATGATGCTAGATTCTCAAGAGGGAAATTTTTGTGATAACTGATCTGTGTCAGACTACTTCTTGTTTAGGGCATACCAAGGTATGACCTGCTTCTACTCTAGTTCAAAGTTTTACCCTAGTAAATATATTTATAGCCTACTGTAATGATTCACTATTGTACAAAGTTTTTCTTATTTTTTGTATTTATCTTGCATGAAGTTCTGATACAGCTCATTTCTTTTTTTTTTCTTTCTTTTTTAAACTGCTCTGAGGTTGTTAGATCGTAGAACCCTAGAGTACCCAAATTTAAATTCAACTGCACACTTACTAACTTGATAACCCTGGACAAATCCCTTAAACATCTCTGATTTGGCTTCCTCATCTGTAAAGTGGGGATAAAATATAATGAAAATCAAATGAATTATTTTCAAAGTATACAACATAATATCTGGCACGCGGTAAGTGTTAATTTTTAGCAGTGTTAGTACCATCACTGTTATTATTATTATTATTATTTGGTTACTGATCTGTTTTAAAAATCTTCCTGCAATGTTATTTTGTTTAAAGGGACATGCTGCCCAGTCTTGAATTAATGATTAACCTTTCTAGTAGCTATTTTATCTAAGTTCTTTGATGTCTCACTCTCTTTCCTTGTTTTATTATAATTATGTACACTCTGGTTTAAGACTGCCCCATTTGCCTTTAGATTGCTTACACCTAGTTATTTCCCATCCCTAACACCAAGTATTCATTTTCACACAACTTTTTTTTTTCTTCTTCCCTCTTATATCCATTCTTGCTTTCTGTCTTGTTTCTATGTTGTCTTTTTCATCACACTTGGAATGATCATGACAATCATAGACACTTGGCCTTTGCTATACTTTCTAGTTTCTCCAACGTAATCTTTTGCTCATCTATATAATCCATTCTACAATCTATATAATTCCATTCTACAATTAGTTCAAGTATAGAGTTAAACTCGACAACTGAGTTAGTTAAGTTTTCCAGGAGACAAATTGTCTGACATAATTCTATTTCCTACTCCCACTCACTAACCAAAGTCTTGAGGTAAATGAATATATAAGAAGATGCCATAGGATATTATGTAATTCTTTCTCTGATAAAAAATATAATGGTTTTAGAGATTTGTCTGAAAATGCTTAGTTGATTATTATTCTTTTGAAAACCTTTATATCCTAGTCCCCACAGTATCTGTTCCAATTTTCTTTTTTTTCTGAAAGCACAATACTTTTTACTCTTTTGCTTTATCAACTTATGCTTGTACTCTATCTTATGTTCTATTTATTGTATGACCTACCTGCCACTATGATTTATTTTCAATTGTAATAATAGTGGGGCAATAACTATTCAATTCTAACACATCAGAGCCAGAAATATCATACAAGGAAGTATAATTAATACATATGGTCATTCCATTGGGACTATATGATGTATTAAAATTATGCTTTATTCTTTCAAAAAAAATTCCTTGTCCACTTTCCCCAAATTTAGATACTATAGTCTCAATTGCAAATAGCTCCCTTTTTATGGAATTAGGAAAATCATGCTCAAATCTCCAATATCATGAAAACATTTATCAAAGGGAAGAGTCCCACATAGAAACATGATTGGGGTCTTTCTTCAACTAGAGTATCAAGACATGCATATCTATTAAAGATTATGCATGCTATAGGTAAGGAGTTAGGAGAGATAGATTATTCCAAACCAGTTGATCTTTGGAGACTATAGCTATTACAGTAGTCAAAGCCCATTGTATACTTGGATCAATAATGAATTTACAATTTATAAAACACAGAAAAAGTTATGTTGGATAAAACAAAGAGTAAGGGAAAAGTCAAGATCTAATGTGTTAGTGCAGGTGCCAAGAATGATCACAGCAAAAGCATGTAGAAAGAGGTCAAGAAGCTAGAAGCACCGAAAAAGTGGAACATATGTAGCAAAGCTATATAGAAATAAATATTTAAAATCATGGAAAGTCAAGTTCAGAGTCGATTAGACTTGAGGAATCTCTAGCGCTCACAATTCAAGGAAAGTGTTCAAAGTCAGATTGATAATCTTTTTTAAAAAATTAATTAATTAATTGATTTTTTAATACACATTGCTTTATGAATCATGTTGGAAGAGAAAAATCAGAACAAAAGGGAAAAAAAAAAAACATGGGAAAGAGAAAAAAAAACAGAAAAAATAAGTTAACACAATATACCTTGGTTTACATTCAATCTCCATAGTTCTTTTTCTGGATACAGATGGCATTTTCTGTCTAAAGTTTATTAGGATTGCCTTGGATCACTGAACCACTAAGAAGAACCAAGTTTTTAATTGTTAATCATCACACATTATTGTCGTTATGGAGTACGTTATTCCTGGTTCTACTTGTTTCAGTCAGCAACAGTTCATATAAATCTTTCCAGGCGTTTCTATTAATTAATTGGGGAATGGCTAAACAAGTTGTGGCACATGAAGGTAATGTTCATTGGTTGGATTATTTCACAACTCCACCAACAATACATTTATCATTGTCTTTTCTTGTAATCTCAGCCAATTTGAAAGGTGTAAATTGGTACCTCAGAGTTGTTTTAATTTACATTTCTATGATCAATAGTGATTTAGAGTTTTTTTCATATGATAATAGATGGTTTTAATATCATCATCTGAAAAGTGTCCATTTATATCCTTTGACCATTTATTCATTGGGGAATGACTTGTATTCTTATAAATTTGACATAGTTCTTTATATAATTTTATAAATGAGAGCTTTATCAGAAACCCCGAGTAAAATTTTTTTCTTCCTGCTTTGTATTTCCATTTTAATCTTGTTTCAGTTGGCTTTGTTTGTGCAAATCCTTTTTAATTTAATGTGGTCAGAGTTGTCTTTTTTGCATTTCATAATATTCTCTAATTCTTTTGCCTTAAATTCTTCCCTTCTCTAAAGATCTGATAATCTGTAAATTATTCCCTGTCCTCCTAATTTGCTTATGCTATAACTCTTTATGTCCAAATCTTGTACCCATTTTGACTATTTTGATATAGGGTATGAGATGTAGGTCTTTGCCAAGTTTCTGATATACATTATTTTCCAGTGTTTTAAACAATTTTTGTCAAATAGTGAGTTCTTATCCCAGTAGCTAGAGTTTGAGACTTATCACATACTAAATTACTATAGGTCTTGACATATTGGGCAGTCTTGAAGTGGGATTCAGGATTAGACTCATCAAGGAGTCTAAAATATACAGAAAAATCAACATGAGTGGGCAGGATGTCTAAAAAGAAAAAAAAAATAGTAAAATAGGAAAGCCATGACACAAATCATAGGCAAGGAATATAAAGTATAAAGGGAGAGTATTGATAATTCAGACAAGAAGATGAGCATGAGAAGTAGGAAACTTTCCTAAAGAAATGACCTTCTCCATATAAGAATATCTAAACACAATAGATACTATGGTAATAATGAATCTTAGATTGTAATTAGTCCTACATTGGATATATCTTACACAGATAATATGTCTTACTACCATAAGTCAAATCAGTCCATCTACCATGTTCTGATGGATGGACAGGGGGTGTGAGGTAGAAAATGTTCATTTTTCATTGAGTGAATGGAGTGAAATCCTATCAGGGACTTGAGGTAATACTGTACTTCATTCTATAACAATTCTTCCCAGAAATGCACATATTATCCTTCTTGTATCTAAAATAGTAGTAGATATATATTCTCTCTAGAAATAAGGATCTTCTCCCTGAACCCCTCTCTTCTTAGGCATTATAACTTTTGGGTTAGCCTTCTATCCACTTGCATGATTAAGGTCTTTGAAATCCCTTTATCTAGTCATAGCTTTCTCTCATTTCATATGTACTCAGGTCTTACTTTTCCTAAACTAGTTCTTTGTCTTCACTAAGACTTTTATCTCCTTTACTCACCAGTATTTCTTAGACAGTAATCCCATCATCTGTTCCTAATCTTAACCAATTAGCAAATTCAATTTCACCTTATCCTCTTTATCCCATTGATGTTCAAAAACCATACTTCGGTCCTATATATTATGCCCTCCCACTTTCTCTTACACTCTTACTCAGATGCCATTGAATGGAAAACAGCATATAATCCACTATGGATTTATGTTATCTATTTTCATCTGAACTCTCATTCCCATAAAACAATTCTTTTACTTCTTCCAAATCAGTTTTCTATTTGCAGTCACCACAGTTTCCATACCAATTTTTAAAATGATCTTTGGAAGCCAATACCCTCTCCCCTTATCTTCAGAGATTAGGAACATACAGTATACTTTTTTTGAGAAAATCAAAAGCTTTTGTAATGATTGCTTTTATTTCATTCTCTAAATATTACAAACCTTTAATTGACTACCTTTTCCTCCTTTACTCTATTCGGATGAAATGCAGGACCTTTTTTTTTTTTTTTCCTAATCAAAGCCAAGTCTTCTTTATGCACCCTGGATTTCAGTTCTACAAATTTCCACAGCATATCTCTCCCACAAACATCTCTACTATTTAATTTTTAATCTCTTTCTAGTACTGCTTCTTTCCCCAAGTCTTCAAATAAGCTTGTTTTCTCATCCTAAAATAAAATAAACAAAACAAAACAAACAAATCCTCCTCAGCTCTCCTCTCTATCCAAGCTAGTCTTTGCTTTCTAATCCCTTCAAATTTATGTGTTGTGGATTGAATGCTGAGCTTTGAGTAGGAACACATGAATTCCGGTCTGTCATCAGATCCTTAGCTGTGTTCACCTTGGCCAAGTCTTTTAAACTGTCTTCCTCCGATTTTTCATCTATAAATAGGGACAATGATGCTACCTACTTCACAGGGTTGTTGAGAAGAAAAAATGAAATAAGATATGTAAAGTGCTTTGCAAGCAGAAAAGGACTATATAAATGTGAACTCTTATTAATAATTCTAAGCTAAGCTCTTAGAGAACTTCTCCTCACTTATTGCCACTGTTTCTACTCATTTAATCGTCAATTCTTTTTAGTCTGGCTTTTTAATCTCCTCATGCAATTTAATTGCTTCTCCAAAGTTACTAAAGGTTTCTTCTCTGATCTAATATTTTTTTTACACTTCATCCCTAATATATCTTTAGAATTAGATGTGCCTGATTATGGATGTTCTCTACTCAAGACTCTTAAAAAACTTCTGTTTCTCAGTTCTCTGCCTGTGATGCTTTTTTTGACCTCTTCTCAATCTCCTTAGTTGGACTATTCTTATCATATTCTTTAACTAGAGATACATCCCAAGGATTTTTGGCCCTCTTTTATTCTCTCTTGTCATTTACTTTGTGAATTCATCAGCCCCTGGGTTCATTACTGATTCATTTCTAATTCTATTTCTATTAAGGATCTAAAATAAGTAATTCTAGTCATGTAGATTTAAAGTTTCCTCCTTCTCCCTCACCTTTCATGACCTGTTATCAAATCTTGTACTTTCTCTCTCTACATTTCTGTTCCATTCTCTCTTCTCACATAGTTATCAGCCTAATTCAAGCCCTCTCATCTCTTATTTTAATTACTGTAATAGCCTCCTAATCGGTCTCTCTGTCTCAAGATTTTTCCAAAGTCATCCTGTTCTTTGTACAGCTTCAAAGTTTGTTTATTTACCCTAAAAACAGGTCTGGTTATCTCAGAAAAAACTGAGAAGATTTCCATGTACTGACACTAATCTAAATAAATAAAAGTAGGAGAACAATTATGCAGTTACAGCATTATAAAGAAGAATAAATGAAACACTGTGAAACTCTGATCAATATAATGAAAACCTGAGACTGAAGATAAAACATACCATTTAATGCATTGAAAATTCCTCTCTCAAAAAAAAAGAAAAAGAAAAGAAAAGAAAATTCCTCTCTCTCTGTCTCTTTTTATAAATTTAAATATATGAATACATCATATTTATATATTTAAATTTATACATATAAATTTAAATATACATACAAATGTATATGTGCACACATACAACAAAACACATATATTGTATTATGTGTATATATATATATCACAATATAATCCTATATAATTTGTACTTGCCCATTTATGTGCAGGTATGCATATAATGTATACATACATCTGAGTATATATGTGTATACATACATATATATGTTAATATATTATGTGTGTATTTGTATACAAACACATATGTGAATATAACTCATATTTAATACTTTATTCTCAATCTCTGCAATATTACTTTTAGCTGACTTCAGTGTCTGAAATGCATTCTTTTTCTACCTTTACATCGTAAACTAGTTGCCTTCAAAACTTAGCTGGTGTATATGTGACAATAAAATGTTTTCTAATTGATTGATCCCTCAGAACAATCCTTTTAAGTGCACATAGCTGATCAACATATCAGGGTTGAGACTTAGACCTGATTAGATAGCAAATCTAAAGCATTGTATTTTTTTTTTCCCATTAGACCACACTCTCTTTTAAAATTAAAGATTTTTGTAATTCTTGTTTTTGCTGGTCATTCTCTAGTAACAGAAAAGGTTTTCCTAGAAATATTTTAAGATTGGCACAAAAGAATACTTACTGGATGGCATGCAACTGGCAAAACTGACCATTTAATTTTAACAACATTGCCACTGGCACTGTCTGCCACAGGTAAATGTTTCCCATTGTGACTATGTAGTCAAGGCTGTCCATTTAGTTTTGTAATGTGGATTTCTACCCTAAAATTAAGAAATATAGGTTATTTAGGGTCAAATTGCAATTTGAACATTACTTGTCAAGAGGAATTCTCAGGCCAGGAATCTAATGCTGCTTTTTAACATTTTTAATTCTGAGATGTAAGGCTAAACACAAATGTATCCCAGGTCCCATCCAGGTCTTCTGAAACGCTCATTACTGCTTTGAGCCTCAGATTTCCCATTTATAGAATGGGACGCATAGTTACACCCTTTCCCAAAAACATGTTGTGGGATAAAAATGGGATATTTAAGAGAGTTTTGAATCCACTGGAAGTAAACATGTAAATTTAGGTGAAGCTTTTGTTGTAGTTGTCTACTTCCTCTTGAATTCAATGAATTTTAAAAGGCAGAGTTTATATTTCTATAGTAAAAGCCATCTCAAAATTCTGCATTTTACATATTTTCTGTTTTCATAGTGTTTACTTCCCTTAGGAGAAGTAGATGAAGTTCAAATTCTTTTTTTCAAAAAATACAGTAGATTCATTGCTATTGGACAAATCATACAACTAAGACACTTTTCACATCTCACTATCACAAACCAAGGAAACCTCAAATCAATTTTCAACTTGTGATTTAGAGAGTGATTTTATTAAAATATATACTCTATTTTTTAGTGTCCAACCTTATATGTGCTATGTGATAGAGACTGAATATTTCACAGACTCTTCTGAAGCTGACTTTCATAATTTGCACTTTCTGAGAAGAGCAGCTGAATCTGTCTGGAGTAGGTCTTTCATACTGGTTTTCTGTTAGATTCTAGATGCAGTGGTGCCCCTAGAATATAATGTTGCATGGCTGCAGGACTGCCAGTGGGAGTGAGAGTGTTTAATTAACTGCCTGCTGCACTCACTGACTGGCGGTAGTGACAATAATTTTCTCTGTTCAGTATCTTTCAGTTTTCATTTTATAGATTATCCCATTTTGGGGTTGGGTGTGGCTGTCAAGAGCTTCACTGAATCTGTCTAGCTCCAACAAATAAAATATGTCTTGATGAGATCTGTTCCCACACACGTTTCCTTCACTAAAGTTTTAAGTTTATTTGTAAATCTTCATAAGTGACACAATACAGCATCTCATAATCAAGTGGAGAGAATGAATTATGCGTCATATCAAAAGTGCTTGTAATCTAATACTGGCACAGCAAAAATACTCTGATACCCTGAGTTTATACCTATGGCTCATCTTTTAAGAGCTTCATTTTTCCCCAACGATAATGAGATAATGTATGTGAAATGAGATAATGCATCAAAATGAGATAATGTATGGGAAAGTATTTTGCAGCCATAAAGCCCTATATAGATGTAAACTGCAGTTATTACTTGAACAAATCTTGTTAAAGCTATGCCTGTTGGGTGGGCATATAATTTTTTATCCCAAGATAATTGTGGTGACTTTGTGTCAAAGAAGTATTTAAGAAACAAAATTATATTTTAACAGGCAAAGCAAGCATTCTATATGCCAGGAGACATTTTTTAACCACTCATTTATTCAAAATAATGCATTTCAGATATTCACTGCAGGTTCTACTCCATTTAGAGAACATCCTTGGATAATAGTATGATGTCCTTGAACTTAGGCAACCTAGTTCTGAAAATCCAAAATTTCTATTTATAAAATAAAATTTTGATATGGAAAAGTTAAGGAGGAAATAATTCCATAATCATGATTCTACTCTCAATCCATGGTTTATGATAATAATAGATAAAGCATAACTGTCCCTGAAGCATTAAAAATTAAAGAGTGTGTATGTGTATGTCTGGGGTGGGGTGGGAGTAGCTAAGGAAAAGTATTTGATGGGTTTGAACAGGCTGTATGCTATGACATAACAAATTCACAAATAAACATTAAAAAAAGATACCATCAAAGTAACGGATAATAGAAAAAGCTGGGTTAGTCATATAAGGAAAGTAAAGTATCACAGAATCATAGAGCTACTGATAAAAGAAAACTTAAGAATGCCTCATCAGATTGCTCCCTTGACCTATCTCCTGGATTTTGTGTACAATGCATTGAAAACCCTTCCCCCTGAAAACTCCTTCTAACTCTGGACTTGATACATTGGAAATACTCTCTACTCTTTGAAATTTCTCTCTGATTGGCTAGTTCCTCACATAATCTTCATTTTAAGAACCATCCAGGTCCTTTCTTACTAGACTGTAATTCTTACTTTCCCCCTAGACTGTATCTTCAATGTCCCTTTACCAAGTATTTTGTCTTCATTGTCTCTTTACCAAATACATTCATCTCTTCATCCTTCTTTCTGCTTCCTTTTATGCTTGCTTCCAATATTAGAATATACACTTCTTGAAGGCAGGGTCTATGTTTCTGCTTCTATCTGTACTTCCAGAAAATGTGCACATGTACATTCACATGTACATACACACACACAAAATTACTGATAAGGTATTTTGGAGTTATAATAAGAAAATACAATAGATTCAAGGGTATTATTGCATTACCTATTGATATCTTCTAAATGCATTAAAACCTGATGTGAACATCTGAATTACATTATTTTGAATAAGTGAATGGTTAAAAATGTATTCAGGCATGTAGAATGATTGTTTTGACTATGAAAATATTATTTTATTGCAAATTAAGACAATTCTGAGGTACTATTACATAGCTCTCAGATTGGCTAAGGTGACAGGAAAAGATAATGATAAATGTTGAAGGGGATGTAGGAAAACTGGTACACTAATACATTGTTGATAGAACTGTGAAATGTTCCAAACATTCTGGAGAGTAATTTGAAACTATGCCCAAAGGTTATCAAACTGTGCATATCCTTTGATTCAACAGTTTCTCTACTGGGCTTGTATCCCAAAGAGATCATAAAGGAGGGAAAGAGGCTCACATGTACAAAAATATTTTTAGCTATGGAATATAACTATTCTATGATAAATGATCCACAGGATGATTTCAGAGAAGCTTGTAGAGACTTACATGAACTGATGCTAAGTGAAGTGAGCAGAACCAAGAGATCATTATACCCAGGAACAACAAGATTATATGATGATCAGCTCTGATGGACTTGGCTTTTTTCAACTATGGGATGATTCAGGATAATTCCAACAAATTTGTAATGGAGAGAGTCCTATCTAGAAAGAGGACTGTGAGGACTGAATATGGACTGAGCACCTTTTTTGTTGTTTGCTTGCTTTTTTCCCCCTTTTTGATGTGATTTTTCTTGTGTAGCATGATAAATATGGAAATATGGATAGAAGAATTATACAAGTTTAACCCATATTGGATTATTTGCTGTCTAGGGGAGGGAGTAGGCGAAAGAGGAGAAAAATTTGGAACACAAGTTTTTACAAGAGTGAATGTTAAAAACTATCTTTCCATGTATTTTGAAAATAGAAATCTATTATTAAAAGATAAAATATAATTTTACTTCTTAAATATTTAATAAATGCTTGTTCACTCACTTGACCTAGTCCAACATCTTTATTTTCTGGTTGAGGAATCTAATCTAGAATCTAATCTAACCTATGAAGAGACTTGCTAAATTGAACAGTATTTTAGTCTCATTCCTAGATGTTCAAAGAAATGAAGGAAGAATTCTGGAACTCTTGGTGGATCTTGGGTGACGAATTAATTGAAGTCTGTGAATAAGAGATGCAAGGCAGGCATGGATGAATTTTGATCTGCAACAATGGAAGACTCTTCCAAATCAAGAAGATCACACATTCATTTGCATTTTGAATATGATCCATATCATTTTATTCTACATCATCACACTAATATCTGAAATTATATTATGATTTTTTGTGAGAGAATTGGGAGAAAAGAGTAGGAAGAAGAGAGATTTATGTAAATTGTGCAATTTAATTCATTGCTACTCTCAAAACCTTTATTATCTTTGACATATTTCCCTCAATGCACTTAAAGAACAATAATTGCTTAATGTTATAGCAAAAAAAAAAAATACAAAAGTGAAATGGAATTTAGAATCACTATTTATACACATCTTTATTAGTTCTTTATCACTTATAAAGCTGTGAGTCTTTCTCAACAAGTCTGTAAAGCCAAGGAATACCCTGCAGAAGGAGTAAGGAAAGACATAATTGGCAGATAAGTCAAAGGCACTGTCATATTTTGAAATTTTTCACTTTTGGGGTTTTGAGTTCAAGCATCTTTTATCCAGGGAATTTGAAAATTGCCCTAATCATTGGCTAGTTCAAGAGAGTTGTGAAGTGAAAGTATATATGGAAGGAATGGGGAGAAGGATTTAAGGCAGTCTGGAGTTGGATGATGACTGTTTAGTGATTATTTCCTGACTCTATCCAATTTTAAATATGTGAACATGCTTTTAACTTAACCATTGTTTTCTCAAAAGTAGCTGAGGGAGTGGTTCCTAACTCAAAACTTCTGTTTTCTATCCCACTCTTTCACTATAGGCAGAAACACTACTACTTTTCCTTTAATTTTCTTCCCAGAGTACATGGGGGAATTATTCTTCAGAGAACAAATATCTGGGTACACGTGGCTTTTGTTTGAAGATTCCCCTTAATTTTAGAAGCTTTGTACCTTTACTGTTTCATTTCTGTTCTATTTGATTTATAATTATATTTTTGAGAAGCTGTCATGACCATTTGAATATTTTTATTTTGTTGCTTGGTGAAATCTATTGTAATCCAAAATGTGTCAAGATTTAAAATAATTCTCATCATGTTATTTTTAACAATAATGTTTCTTGGCAGCATTATGGAGAATGGAATTGTGTTGCTACAAGAAAACCTAAGAGTAAAATGAAGTGTGAACACATTGAGAAGTTGTGGGCTTATTCTTGCATATCCTGTAAAAGAGAAACACAAGCTTAGAGTATCCAGCCTTTGAATGTGGGGTGGCTGTTTCCTCCATGGGCACAGATCACAAACTCTCCATTTATTTTCATCCTGTGTATTCTTCAAAATTTTTTCAATTCCAATAAACAAAAAACATCATCTTACTGTAAAGCATGAAAATTTAATAATAATATCATCCCTTTAGGAATATATCTTGCCAATAATGTAAGTTATACCATAACATTTTCTTCCCTTTATCTTCAGGAAGTAATTTTCATTCCAAAATTGCTTAGAATCTAAATTGAGTTGATTGCTTATCTATCACCAGATGCTGATTAGCTGGACTTTAAGCATTTTGGAAAGAAGAACTGAGGTTCATATAGAATATGTATTTTTCTTGTTGTGCATGGCTCAGTATCTTGACATATTATTATTTTGAATAACTTTAGTTTTTATTCATAAGTATTGAAGAAAGATCCCAATAATTGTTCCTGAAAATTTTGTACACATATGTTGAAAATGGGATCAAGATATTCCTCAATTATATACTTCTGAAGCCATGATTTCTAAAAATTTCAAGGCACTGTTCACTATCCCTACATGAGTATCAATATGCATATTAGGGTTTTGAAATAAATTGGGATAAGGTAATACAAATAGACTGCCAGATAAAAACAGGATGAATTCAGCAATGATATAATTATAAAAGTACTGGAAATAGAGACCTGGATCACAATCCTAATTTTATAACTGTGGGCAAGACAATGTTCCTCTGGGTCACTTCATTTATATGTATGTAAAGTGGGAATACAAACATGCATACTATTGTGTGAAATATCATATAGTTGTGAGGATTAAAGGAAATAATTATTATGAAAATGCCTTGTAATTAAAAATCCCTATTACAGTGTCAACTTTATTGAGTAATATGATATAGACATGAAGGCATCAAGTATAAGAAAGCTGAAGATTTTGAAAGATTTTATTTTAATTTTCATATTCATTTTTGTAAAAGTTCTAATTTCTTCTCCCTCCCTTCCTTATCGATAGATAACTCCAAGATAACTACCAATCTGATAGAGTTTAAATATATACAATTCTTTTAAACATATTTCCATATTTGTCATGGTATGCAAGAAAAGTTATATCAAAAGGGAAACAAAAAACATAAGAAAGAAAGAAAGACAAACAAGCTAACAAACAACAAGAAGTTGGAAATACTATCCTTCAATCCATATTCAGTCTCCATACTCCTCTGTCTAGGTACAGATGGCATTTAACAACAGCATAAAATTATGAAGGGATTATTTAAAAATAAAAACAATTATTTACTGCATGTGGACATATGAACTGGCACAAGTATATAGAAAACAATTTGGAAATATATGAGAAAAAATGGTTAAATTATTTAAAGTTTTGATTCAGATAACCTCACTTCTGAGTATATAAAATATAAACTCCTTGAGAGCAGGGACTATTTTATGTTTGTCTTCTTGTAATCCTCTACAATATTTGGCAGACTGTAGAAACACAAGGGATACTTGTTGATTAATTGATATGACTTAAGGAGATCACTTATAGAAAACAAAAGACCATATAGACTGGAGGCAGAAAAAATAGCAGCACTTGGCATTACTATAAAAGAAATTTAAAAAAAAAAAAAAACTAAACTTAGAAACAAATGAAATGCCTAATGACTTGGAAATGGCTTAACACATTATTACATATAAGCATAATGGAATATGCTATTTAATAATAATAACAACTAGAATTTAGATAACTCTTTAAAGTTTGAGAAATACTGTACTTACGGTCTCATTTTAGCTTTACAAAGACCTTAGGTTACAGATGTTACTATTTGCAATTGAGGAAAGTAAGATAGACATTAAGTGACTTGCTCATACAGCAGGATTTAAAATTAAAATCTTTCTGACTCTAATTTTAGCATTCTATTTACTGTGCCAAATAGACTCTTATAAAAATGTCTACTATTTAAAATCCAGGGAAACAAAGGAAGACTTTTATGAACAGATGTAAAATGAGAAAAAAAAAGAATCAAGAAAATTATATACTGATTTTAATTTTATAAATAAAAACTACACTTAAATTCAGCAGATCTCAGATTAATTATAATTATCAAAACTTATTTCTAGGGATCAGATAATAAAACACATTTATTCCCAGTAGAGCTGTGGAACAATGGGCAAAAAATGTACAACCAATCACAGTCTCTCTGTCAATTTGATTTTGCTTACTTTTTGTAGAAAGAAACATTCAATAGGTATGACATTTTAGAAAAAGATTGTGTTGTAAAAATAAAACAAAACCAAAAAAACCCATTTAAAATATTTAAATTCGAAATTCACTAAGGCATCATAGCCACTTACAAGACAGCAACTAACATAAACTGAGAAAGAATGTTTTGCTAACAGTGATGATGGCATCTCTTTCTAAAAATTGGTGTTTTTGAAGCAAAATGAAATTATTTTCTGTACATTTCATTTGGAGCCACTTAGCCTTTTAATATGTATTTATCATTCTTGAAAACTGCATCCCCTTTTGTTGTTGTTGAGTTGTTTCAGTGATATCCAAAATATCTGTAACCTCATTTGGAGTTTCTTGGTAAAGATATTGGAATGATATGACATTTCCTTCTATAGCCCATTTTATAGATGACTTGCCCGGGTTCACTGAAGCTGGATTTGAACCTAGGTCTTCCTGGCCCAGCATGTTATTTACTACACTTTCATAGGAGTGTAAAAAGTTTGGATATCAACGGGAGTAATCATTTCAAACATTCAAAAATATAATAAACTTTTCTAAGATGACAGAAATGAGTTTTGTTACCAACTGGCCAATGTATGATTGGAATGCTGGGGAAATTTTTTTGTATGATTGCCTCTTTATTATTATTAGTATTATTATTATAACTTTTGATTGACAGAACTTATGCATGGGTAATTTTTGAACATTGATCCTTGCAATTACTTCTGTTCCAACTTTTCCTTTCCTTCCCTTCACTCCCTCCCTTAAATAGCAGGCAGTCTCATACATATTAAACATGTTAAAGTATATCTTAAATACGATATATATATACCTATTTTTACAGTTCTCATGTTGCACAAGAAAAATCAGATTTAGAAAGGTAAAAATAAACTGTGAAGAAAAACAAAAATGCAAGCAAACCACACTCATTTCCCAGTGTTCTTTTGCTGGGTGTAGCTGGTTCTGTTCATCACTCATCAATTGGAACTGAATTGGATCCTCTCATTGCCGAAGATAGCCACTTCCATCAGAATTGATCTTCATATAGTATTGTTGTTGAAGTGTATAATGATCTTCTGATTCTTTTCATTTCACTTAGCATCAGTTCATGTAAGTCTCTCCAAGCCTCTCTGTATTCATCCTGCTGGTCATTTCTTACAGAACAATAATATTCCATAACATTCATATGCCATAATTTACTTAGCCATTCTCCAGTTGATGGGCATCCTTTTAATTTCCACTACAAAATGGCTGTCACAATTATTTTTGCACATACAGGTCCCTTTCCCTTCTTTAATATCTCTTTGGGATATATGCCCAGTAGTAACACTGCTGGATTGAAAGATATACATAGTTTGATAACTTTTTTTATCATAGTTCCAAATTGTTCTCCAGAATGGTTGGATCCATTCACAACTCCAACAATGTATCAGTGTCCCAGTTTTCCCACATCCTCTCCAACACTTGTCATTATCTTTTCTTGTTCTCTTAGCCAATCTAACAGGTGTGTAGTGGTATCTTAGAGTTGTCTTAATTTGCATTTCTTTGATCAATAATGATTTGGAACACCTTTTCATATGAGTAGAAATAATTTCAATTTCATCATCTGAAAATTATCTGTTCATATCTTTTGACCATTTATGGTTAAAGAATGGCTTGATTTCTTATAAATTAGAGTCAGTTTTCTATATATTTTGGAAATGAGACCTTTATCAGAACCTTTAACTGTAAAAACATTGGGGGGAATCTTTTTTTATTTTCTTTTTAAATCAAAATTTTTTTGTAGTCAATTTATTTTTTAATACACATTGCTTTATGAATCATGTTGGGAGAAAAAATAGAGCAAAAGAGAAAAATCATGGGAGAGATTAAAAAAAAAACAGAAAAAAAGAGGTCAATATATCCATGTGTTGATTTACATTCTGTATCATTAGATCTTTTTCTGGATGTAGATGGCATTTTCTATCTTGGATTACTGAACCACTGAGAAGAACCATTTGCACATGTATTTTCCCTCTTTTATGAGTTCCTTGGGATACAGACCCACTAATGTCACTGCTGGATCAAAGGATATGCATAGTTTTATAATCCTTCGAATTTAGTTCCAAATTGCTGTGCACAGTTGTTGAATCACTTCACAACTCCACCAATAATGCATTAGTGTAAGTGTACCAGCTCTTCCACATTCCTTCCAACATTTATCATTTTCTTTTCATGTCATTTTGCCAGTCAAAGAGATATGACATGATACCTCAGAATTGTTTTAGTTTGCATATTTCTAATCCATAGTGATTTTGAGCATTTTCCCACATAACTATGATAATTTCATCATCTGAAAATTGTCTGTTCATATCCTATGACCATTTATCAATTGGGAAAGGAATCATATTTTTATAAATTTAACACAGTTCTTTTAGAAATGAGATCTTTATCAGAAATATTGGCTGTAAATATTTTTCCCAGCTTTGTAATTTTCTCTTAATCTTGTTTCTGTTGGTTTTCTTTGTGCAAAAAGTTTTTATTTTTTTTTATTTAATGTAATCAAAGCTGTTCATTTTGCCTTTCATAATGTTCTCTAGTTCTTCTTTTGTCATAAATTCCTACCTTCTCCAAAAATCTGATAGGTAAATTGTCCCTTGTTCTCATCATTTGTTTATGGTATCATCCTTTATGCCCAAGTCATGTATACATTTTGACCTTATTTTGGTATGGGATGTTGATGGGATGTAGATCTATGCCTATTTTCTGATATAATTATTTTCCAGTTTTCCCAGCAAGTTTTGTCAAATAGTGAGTTCTTATTGCAGAAGCTGGAGTTTGGGGATTTATCAAATACTAGATTGCTATAACCTTTGAGTGTTGTTTAGTGTGTATTCTGTTCTACAGATCTACCACTCTATGTCTTAGCCAGTATCAAATGGTTTTGATTACTGTGCTTTTATAACATAGTTTTAGGTTTGGTACTGCTAAGCCAATGTACCTTGAACTTTTTTTTTTTTTTCATTATTTCCCTTGATATTCTTGACCTTTTGTTCTTCCAGATGAATTTTATTATTATTTTTTCTAGTTCTATAAAATAATGTTTTGGCAGTTTGATTGGTATAGCACTGAACAAGTAGACCAATTGCCATTTTGATTATATTAGCTTTGCCTAGCCATGAACAATTAATATTTTTAGATCAATTGCCATTTTGATTATATTAGCTTTGCCTAGCCATGAACAATTAATATTTTTCCAATTGTTTAGATCTGATTTATTTGTTTGAGAAAGTGTTTTGTAATTGTGATCATTGTTCTTAGGTTTGTTTTGGCAGGTAAACTCCCAAGTATTTTATTTTCTTTACAGTAATTTTAAATGGAATTTCTCTTTCTATCTCTTGCTGATGGGCTTTGTCAGTAATATATAGAAATGCTAATGATTTGTGTGAGTTGTGAATTGTTTCCAATAGGTTTTTGGATGATTTTCTAGGATTCGCTAAGTATATCATTATATCAATTGCAAAGGGTGATAATTTTATTTCAACAATGCCTATTCATATTCCTTTACTTTCTTTTTCTTTCCTTATTACAAAGCCAACATTTCTAGTAAAATGTGCTTTTTAAAAAAATCTACACAACCCACTATCTTATTTTCTATCACCTCTTCCCCTTCTCTTACCATTTTTACCCACTCCACACTCTATCTTATCTCTTATCATTCCTCTCCCCTTTTCTTAGTAGTGTTTTTTTAACCCACTTTTAACCTTACTACCTTATCTTCTATCAACCCTTCCTCCCTTTCTCTTATCTTTTTTCCTAGTGTTTAAGCATTATCTTCTGTCACTTTTATTTCTTTTGCTCTTTCTCCTCCTATTTCTTTATAGGTTTAAACAAATTTCTATATCCAACTGAATGATTACTTGTAGAGGACTGAAGATATTAGGGAACTCTGAGAAAAGTATACTTAAAGCAAAGATACTGATAGCAGGGTGTTAACTCAGTGTAATTGATGAGATGATGGTTCTCTAATTTACATATACTTAGTACTTAGTAGGTGATATAATGGTTCTACAGTTGACACATCTCAGTGTGCTGTAATGATGTAATTGTACTAAGGTATATAAGGGCTGAGAAGACTTGCTATGAGCAGTTGTGAGAAAGACTCAAGTGAGAGTGTGCTCAAGCTTGATCTCAGAGTCCAGACTCCAGAAAGATCCTAGTGAAAACTAGCCTGGGCATTACATTTTGGTGCCCAGCATGGGGCACTGAAGGAAGCACACTACACTTTGAGGCTCTGGATGTAAGGACCTACACTCAGCAGTTCAACTAATGCAATCATAAGCTCAGTGGAGAAGTCCCTATGATGTGGAAATAGGGTGAGTAAACTAGTCATTTTTGTTTTTCAACTGAAATGGGGCAAATACTAAAAAAAGTACCTTTCCCATTTCTTTTTTTTTTAATATTTTATTTTATTTTATAATAACTTTATATTGACAGAATCCATGCCAGGGTAATTTTTTTACAACATTATCCCTTGCACTCACTTCTGTTCCGATTTTTCCCCTCCCTCCCTCCATCCCCTCCCCTAGATGGCAAGCAGTCCTCTATATGTTAGATATGTTTCAGTATATCCTAGATACAATATATGTTTGCAGAACCGAACAGTTCTCTTGTTGTACAGGGAGAATTGGATTCAGAAGTGCCTTTCCCATCCCAAGGGAAGTGTGTAGCAAGCATAGTTAGGTTAATAAAGAAGCAAGGTTTGTTAGTAATTTGGAAGCAGATCATTGGATTCTTAAAAATATCAGAGTGCATATCTACTTGGTTCCAGAAGAAAAATTAGAGCCAGATATGTGGAAACTAGTGGAAGAGCAACTAATTGATATTACAAAGCTAAGGGTTCTGATTCAATTCCTGAGAAAACATTCTACATATACAACATAATACAATTGACTTTAAGAAACCCCATAAGTTTTAAAATAAGGAAAAGTTTTGATGTGGACATTCAAGACAAGTAAGTGTGAGGAGAAAGAAGAGGGGGATGGTACTGACAGAGCAGCTGAAAGGCATGAAGAATTGGACATGAAAGGAGTTAAGTACAATTCTGATGAACTTAAGGAGTGTGGTACTTCTCAGCAGGCACCTTTAGGGCATTTCCCATTTCCTAACCCTCCCTCCTCAATTTTGCCTTTGTGGGTGGAGGGAAGAGGAGGAGTAGGAGGGGCAGTAATACCACCAGCACCACACATTTGTGGTTTGTTCACCCCTTATGACACGATAACAAAAGGCATTAATTAAACCTAAAGATGAAGAACAGGATACATCTGATTTGAAAATAGAAGCATATCCTATGATTGAAGAGTCTGACTTTTCAGGTCAAGAAAGAACAAGATACATTCCTTTTAATCGGGAAATTATCAATGATCTGAAAAAGACTTGCACTCTTCATGGGTCTACATAATTTTATGTTAAGATGGTATTAGAGAATTTGTCTTATGAAAATTTAACCTTTAATGATTGGAAATCTATAGCAAAGACAGGTTTAGCACCTGGACAAAACTTGTTGTGGCTTTCTGAATATAGTGAACTCTGTAGAATACAAGCCCAATGAAATAGGCAGCCTGGAGTTAATATACTAGTCACCTTTAAACAACTAGCAGGTTTAGATCCTTATGCAGACACTTCAGAGCACATTAATTACCTTATGTAGCATATGAGCAAATTGTTTCTACTTCTATCAAAGCATGGGGCACTCTGCCAGGAAGACAAGATTAGAGGGGAAGCCTTCACAAAAATAGCACAAGGTCCAAATGAATTCTCTGCTAATTTAGCGTGATGATGTCTGCAAACAGCTGTCATAAAAACTATTGGTGAAAATGCAGCAACAGAAATTATGATAAGACAACTTGCTAGAGAAAATGCTAATGAAGTTTGTAGAAGAATTTTACTAGGACTACACAAGGATGCTCCTTTAGAAGAGATCATAAGATGCTGTGCCACAGTGGGCACAAATACCTTTTAAAACCAAGCTATGATGCAGAAGTTTCAAGATCTGAAAATCGGAAGATAGGGTCCCTTTCAGCAAGGAACTTCCAAAGAGACTTATCAATGCTTTCAATGTGGAAAAGTAGGGCATTTGAAATCTCAATGTTGGCATAAAAAACAGGGTGGGAGAACAAGACCCAATACCCTATGTCCAAAATGCAACAAATGCTTCCATTGGGCATCAGAATTTAGATTGATTCGGGGAAATGGGAAGCAGGGCTTAGCTCCAAGGCCCCAGGCAAAAACAAAAACATTTGGGGCATGATGGCAGCCAATGTAACACCTAGAAAGTAGTTAGAAGTTCAGTATTCAGATATGATCAATCAGCTGAGAAGCAATCTGATGGGAGAAAGGGATTGCAATTGGGCAGAATAGAGTTGAATGCTGCTGGGACTACTGAGATATCCCCTGGAGAGGTGAAATCTGTCCTTCTCCAGCTATAGATGCTTTGTCTCCAGCCACAGTCCTCTTGACCATTTTACCTCCTAAGAGTACCTACAAAACAGTGTCCATCCATACACTAATGTGGGAAACTGGGGAATGTGTAGATAATATCCCAGTCACTAATACATGTAGACAATGTGTGACTTATCACCCAGGAGAAGTAGTAGCATCAGAGTTACTGATACACACTCCTGATAGACAATATGGTGATATTTACCCAGATTCTGACTCCAAGCAACAAAATCCAGGAATATACTACACAGCAGCTGTGACAGCTGACCGACCTATGCTCACTATCTATATAAATGGCATACTATTAGAAGGATTGGTAGATTGTACAGTCATTAGAGGTGCCAACTGACCTTGTCACTGGCCAAAGATTAAGGCAGACACTTATATGTCTGGCGTAGGAGGATCAATAGCAGCTGAAATTAGTCCCCTTTGAGATGAACATTTGAAGGTGAAACAGGAGTTTTTACTCCTTGTATAGTAGAAAAAATCCCCATCATTCTATGGGAAATAGACATTTTACAACAGTTAGGATTACAATTGAGTACTTTGGCTTTTTAGGCAGAGCGGCTGTTGAAGGCCTGCCTGTACTCTCACCTGTTCCCATTCAATGGAAAACTGATACATCAGTGTGGGATAAACAGTGGCTTTTAACAAGTGAAAAATTCAGGCCTTATTAGCTATAGTACAGGAGCAATTTGACCAAGGACACTTAACAAACTTCTCTTAGTCCTTGGAATTCCCCTGTATTTGTTGTAAGAAAGAAATCTGGAAAATGGAGGATGTTGACTGATTTAAGAAAAGTAAATGATCAGATGGAGACCATGGGAACTCTTCAGCCTGGACTTCCATCCACTCTTTGGGTTATAGACATTAAGGATTGCTTTTATTCTATCCCTCTAGATAAGGAAGATATGAAAAGATTTGCCTTTTCAGTACCCAGTGTTAACTTAGCTGAGCCTTATAAAAAATATGAATATATTGTTTTGCCATAGGAAATGAAAAATAGCCCTACTATGTGTCAAATGTATGTGGCTCTGCTCTTACTCCAGTTAGAAAAGCATTTCCAACAGTTATGTTACATTACATGGATGATATATTGGGGTGTGCACCTAAGGAGCAAATGTTAGAAGCATGTCTACAAAAGACCATAGAAACACTAAGGAACTATTAATTATGTATACCCCCAGAAAAATTCAAAGGCATGCTCCTTTTCAATATTTAGGATATCAAGTATATCCTAAAGTGCTTACAATACAAAAACTTTCTTTAAGAAAAGAGCAGTTCAACACCTTAAATGACTTTCAGAAATTGATAGGAGATATCCAATGCATGTGTCCAGTGTCCAATTATAATTACCTTATTCCCTTTTAGAGACAAAACTGATGAAATCAAGCTTCAGAAAATACTTATCTCCCTTCTTTTTTTCCATCAATTGTAATAGGTTTTTTGAGCCTTTTGGTGTGAACTAATTGTTCCATTATACCTTCCCTTTCCACTTTTTCCAGTAAAGACTTTTTCCCACCCCTTAATGTCTTTTTTTTTTCATGCTATCACATCTGAGTCCATTTACAACCACATCCTCAGTCCATGTGATGCCCCCTCTGTCTTCCCCAGTGTCAGAAACAGTTCTTATGAGTTACAGATATCATTTTCCCATCTAAGGGATGTAAAAAGCTTAATCTTTAAATTTATATTTTCCCCCTGTTTACCTTTCTATGGTTCTCTTGACTCCTGTGTTTATAGATTACATTTTCTGTTTAGTTCTGTTTTTTTTTTCAGAAATGATTGAAAGTTTCTTACTTCACTGAAGCTCCATCTTCTCCCCTGAAAGATGATGCTAAATCAAGCTATGTAATGAATTCTTGGTTGTAACTGTGGGTCCTTTGCCTTTCAGGCAAAGCATTCCTGGTATTTCAGGACTTTTGATCCTTTATTGTAAAAACTGACAGATTCTGTGTAATCCTGACTGTTGATCCTTGATATTTGAATTGTTTTTGTCTGGTAGTTTTATAGTATTTTTCCCTTGAGATTATAGTTTTGGAGTTTCACAACAATGTTCCTTGATTTTTTTTCTTTGTGAGATCTTTTTCCTGAGGAGAATGATAGATTCTTTCAATGAGTATTTCTTCTTCTGTTTCTAGAATATTGGGGAAGTTTTCCTCAATGAACTCTTGTAGAATGTTATATAGGACCTTTTTTTTGCTCATAATCTTCAGGTAGACCAATACTTTAAATTGTCTCTTCTGGATTTATTTTCCAGGTCAGCTGTTTTGTCAATGAAGTATTTCACATTTCTTCCATTTTTTCCATTCTTTTTAGTTGACTGATTTTTGCTATTTCAAAAAGTAATCAGCTTCCATTTTCTCTGTTATATTTTTAATGTGTGATTTTCTTCAGTTAGCTTTTGTATCTTCTTTTCTATTTGGTTTATTCTACTATTTAAGGAGTAATTTTCTTCAGACAATTTTTTTCCTTCCTTTTCCAAACTGTTGACTCTCTCATGCATACTTATTATCATTGTGTTTCTTTTTTTTTTTTCTTCTACCTCTCTTATTTGCTTTTCTAAGAAGCCTCTTTGGGCTTGAGACCAATTTATCTCACTTTTTAAGATTTCTTCTGTGATCATTCTGCCCTGGTCTGAATTTGTGTTTTGCTCTGCTCTGTCACGATAGTAGCTTTCCATGATCAAGGATCTTTTTTGTTTCTTGCTCATTTTCTTTCCTTTTCTTTTGATATTTCCTCTTTTTATTTTTTTTTTATTTTTAAGGTGGAGCTCTGCTCCTGGAGTATAGGGAACACTATCCCAAACTTCCTATGCAGCTCTGAGTCTTGGCTTTGAGCACTTCTCATGACATACTGCTCTGCCCTACTAGAGCTGCTGCTCTTTAACTGACCATAATCTATTGTCACTCTATTTCCCTCTGCCTTGCAACTCTCCAAACTCCATTCTTCACCCTCACTGTGACTTCTGGTCTCTCCACCTTTCAGTTCTTCCTCAGATCACCACTTCTGAACTGGCTACATTCTCTTTTTTGTAAGATTTATTTGTAGATCAGGAAAGAGCCTGATTTCCCAGAGTTTGTTTTCTGAGCTGGGATTGGAACCTTCCCCTTTACTGCTTCTCTACTGAGCCAGGACTGAGAGTCTTAAGTGAGGATTTGCTATGATTAAGACTCTCCCACAGAGTCTATCTGAGCTGGGCTGAACACCCTTTTCATTCCAGTGACCTTTCTTGAAGTTTTTTCACTCTATCTTGAGCTGAAGAGTGGTTTTATTCTGCAGACTCTGTTCAGAGATTTGGTTTCATGTGATTTTCAAGGGAAACTTGGAGAGCTGAAGCAGCTTCCTGAGTTTGCTAATCCATCTTGGCTCCACCCTAGTAACTCTACTGAGAGAAATTAATTTGCATTTTTACAAGTTCATTAGAGAAGGCCATGAGATGCCCTCACAGTCATTTATGAAGTTACCAGTTTCCTCATTATCAGGTTCAGACCTTGATTGATAATTAAGTGCTTGATAAACTGTGCAGTTAATTGTTCTATCATTAGTTTACTTTTATTGTGGCTAATTTTTCCTTACAAATATTTAGAACACACTTCTAGAAATAAGATTTTGGGAAATAATGGACTGTTCTATTAAGCATTCAATTGTAGAACTGTGCTAAGATAGGAAGAAAGACCTTCTGTTCTTTGTTTACTGCCAAATCTAATTATTTAATTAGGTCATAATTTATTGTTGTCAAAGTGGGAGATGTGAGGCAGTCAGGATCAGGCTTTGTACTCTTTCTGAATGTATCTGTAAGAACACTTTAATGCAATACAGGAGAGTTGGCTGCTAAATTGTTGAACAAAAGCCTATTTGCTCCCTAATAGAAAAGTGCAGGCCCCAGCAAATCTCATCTGTCACTAACAACTGGAGAGAATAGAAAGCAGATTATCAATTGGAAAATATATCAATAAAAAGTCATCATCCAGAATCAAATCTTTTAGTAGACATTTGATGTGAGTTGCCTTATTTGAAAATAGCCCCAGGCAATGCCATTTGCAAAGTGCTTTATGCTCATTTCTTGTAATTTTAGGGAAGGTAAAGAGAGAAATATTTTATAACAACCTTTTCCTCCTGAAAACCATAATCAGAGCCTGGCTGCTAATTGAAACACTCCAAGTGGGGTTTAGACTTAACCTAGAAGGACAATGAGGAAAAATGCTTTGGGTAAATTGTTATATTTAGCAAAGAAAGTTCTTATTTTATTTTATTTTTAGGTTATACATGTACCTTATTATTATTATTATTATTTTTTACAAATTTCCATTTGAGTCATGTTGGAAGACAAAAATCAGAATAGGGAAAAAAACACTAGAAAGAGAAAAAAAAAAAGTGAAAATAGTATGCTTTAATCTTTGTTCCGTTTCCACAGTTCTCTTTCTGGATGCTGATGACATTTTCGATTCAAAGTTTATTGGAATTGCTGTGGATCACTGACTTGCTGACAAGAGTCAAGTTTTTCATAGTTGATCATCACACAATGAGCAAAGAAAGTTCTTGACATATATATATATATTTTTTTTTCTTTCACTTTTTATTTGCCACCTTAGAAAATAATTAATTAGGCCTTGGGTTAAGTAATCAAGCTTCTCTTCCAACCCCTTATTTCACAGGACCTGCAAAGAAGGGGTTTGTGACTGCATCAGAAAATAGAGCTGTAGACTTAGAGGTAAAAGTAACTGAGAGGCCATCTAACCCAATACCTTCATTTTACAGATAAAAAAAAAAAAGTTCAAAATCATACAGGTAGGAAGTATCAGAGGAAATATTAGAACCTAAACCCCTCCAACTATAAAACACTTCCCACAATACCAGGTTGCACCTTGTGGCTGCATCAAAATAGAAATTCAATATTTCTCTTCAATTTTGAAAGGTGCTTCTGCAGTGAGATTTCTCATAGAGGCATATCTCACTTTATGCAATAGACAAATTTCTAAATATTGTACAGAAAGGTAGCTTTGCAAATAAGATGATTTTATATATTCCAATGATTCAAGATAGAGAGAATGTATATAGTGAATATTTTGCAGAGCTTGGATTCAGGAAGACCCTGGTTCAATCTTGAACTTTTTCTAGGAAAGTAATTTAGTATCAATGTGCTTTAGACAACTGCCTCGAGAATGATTTCTAAACCTAGACTCATTTACAATCTATATTGGTCATGAAAGTTCAGTTTCCATTAATAGTTGAGAAGAATTCTGAACTAAACCAAATCTCCTTAAACTGTGGGTTGCAATTCAATGTGAGGTTTCATGACTTAATACAACCACTGGAAAATTATTGCTTATTATCAGAAAATGTTTGAATTACATACCTAGTTTATAAATCTATATACCTGGTGAAGTAAAAATTATTCAGGTTAAAAGGAATCATGAGTAGAAAAAAATTTAATGAATTAAACAATGTGGGAACTCTTGCCATATCATTTTGAATTTTTTTAAAGAACTTTTATTCATAATAGTTTATTTGATCTGAAAATATATTATTTATGAGTAATATTCACTTATATATGTATTTACACACTTAAAGAAATTCTTTTCCTAAATATTAACTACAAATACTTATAAATTTAAGCATCTTAACTTTCCATTATTTTTCCTTTGTTGTTATAATCCTCCTAATTGATATAATTAGCTTTGTCCTCTGGCCAAATTTTTGGATTTCATTTACAAATCATTTTTCCTATCCCATAGAATCTTTATTTCAGAGAGCAAGAGAAAGTTTGTTCTTCTACTTTTGTTTTCTTTTGGAGAACTAAATACTCTTTAACTTTCATGAATATGCTTTCCATAACACCTCATTTTTTTTTCTTAGTAGTTAACTGTCTATCTTCCTGTGAATATTTCTTGCTATGAATATTTCTAAATAAAGACTGAAAATTGTTATATCTCCTCATTCAGGCATCTTTAACTTAAGAAAATATGTATTTTCTAATCTCATTACTTTATCATAATTTTAGCCAACGGGTTACTACCTGTGTTTGCATACAATATCTTGGCTTTGCTGTTTGTTTCAGGCAACCTATTAAAGGTATTTTTATCTTAAATTCTGACATCTTCCAATTATTATCCTAAGAACAAAGACTCCCTTTGATAATTTATGTGCTACCTTAATTTTTGGGTTCTTTACTTATTCTTCCCTCTGCCATATTCTTCTTTTTGGTAGCTTGTGTTTTAGTAATTTTGAAAAAGTTTTTCAAAACTTGAGTGGAATCTTTCTTTTCTACCAACCTTTCAACCTAGATGAGGAGAATTTGAAGTTTCTGTCTTCTTAAAATTAGAGCACAGAAATATTAAACTCTAAAAAATATTAACATTGATCATGCTCCAGCACCTTTTCAATAACTGGACTTTAGAGATGCATTTGGAAATTTTGCCATAATGCTTTATTGAAAAAAAATTAGTCATAATATGTTAGAACTAGATAGAACCTCAATGATTAACTGGTCCAAAGTTTTCATTTTTTAAATTTGTAAATGGAGGTTTGTGGTGAGAAAGTAATTGACTCAAAATTTAGAATTCAGGTTCCTTGATTAATATCTTGCTAGATTATACATATACAGATATGTATAATCATTATTGTTCACATGTAAGAACTTCCCATTTGCAGTAAAAACTTCTTTTCAAGGTCTCATTTGACACTCCAGTTCAATTATCTACACACTGATCAGAAGACAATATTAACTGAGATTCTTGGGTAACCCTATAATATAATCAAACTAATACTCTTCAGAAGATGCATTTATAAAAGAGCTTCATTATTCTCATCATTAATGCCAAAATTAAGAAAAATTTTCCCAACACTTAGATGGGTAATTTTATTTAGTCACTATGCCAGTGATCTATGCCTGACTGCTGTGAGAAGTCTTTCTACTATTACAAATCACAACTAGAATACCAGACATAGAATTCAAAATTGGGAGGACCCTTAGCTGTCATCTCATTTAACTCATAATAAAAAAGAATCACTTTACAAAATACCTGGCATAGTATCATGCAGACTTCATTTAAACTCTTTCAAGGAGAAGGAACCCAATACTTCTCACCGAATTCATTTTGCTTTTGTAGAGTTGTTATTATTTCATTTTTTTTACATTAAGGTTAATTTTTTGAGTCCAAATAGAATAAGTGACAAGTATCATACATCTTTCTCATGTCATTCCCTTAAATATTTGAAGACTGCTATCATACAACTGCTAAGTATCACCAATCCTTATTATAGGATTACATGGATTTTAGGTCTTTTGCTATCTTGGCTGACTTTCTTTAAGTAATCTTTAAAATTATCAATATTCTTCCTAAACTTTGGTGCCCAGAACTAAACTCCATATTTCACATAGTTTGAGCAAGAT
The DNA here is from genome assembly GCF_016432865.1 of Antechinus flavipes. Classification (NCBI taxonomy): domain Eukaryota; kingdom Metazoa; phylum Chordata; class Mammalia; order Dasyuromorphia; family Dasyuridae; genus Antechinus; species Antechinus flavipes. Next base: position 295,519,008 of record NC_067400.1, on the reverse strand, counting down.
TAGATCACATTTTTGGCTGCCAGATTATACTTTTGATTTTTATTTCACTCAAATTCTTTCAAAACTTCCATATATCTTGCCTAGCTTGTACTTAGTTTAAATAAATTAATGGGTAGATAAGTGATGATGAAATATAGAAGCTATCCACACATATTGATACAAATAGATATGCATAATGATATATAGATACATATAGTGATTGCTTTAAGTGTGTGTCATTTCTAAGACACACCCTATAATTTAAAAATGTTTCAGCAAAATTGAATACTTAAGTATTTTTAAGTACTTAAGTCAAATCCTAGCACTGACAAGGAATTATTGATTAAAATAGTTTATACATATATTTTCCTCCAAAACTGCTCTAATGATTGTAGAACTATAGTTGTTATTACCAACATATAAATGAGGAAAATGAAATTCTTGTAAATTAATGTGACTTGTTTATGACTACATTGTAAGTGCCAAAGATCACATTTTAATCCAGAACCTCGAGATTCCAAGACTAGGATTTAATCTCATTTACCATACCAGTTCTTTAATTTCCCTTTAATTTTTTTTATAACAACTTCCTTTCTAAAATATAATCCCCCTCCTCCATTCAGAGTACAACCCCTTTTAATTAAGATTTTAAAAGAAAAAATAAAAATAAAAACATTCATCAAAACAAAACATAAATAATTTTAAAGTGAAATTTTCTTTTTTTATATGAATCATGGTTATTTTTTCAAATCACATATAAAAACAATTTCAATATTCATTGCTTTCAGTTTTGAATTTCAAATTCTTTTTCTCTCACCTTCCCCAATCCCTCCATTAGATACTAAGCATGTTGATATGTTATGCATGTGCAATTATATAAAACATACTGTCATATGTTTGTGTTTTTCATACTATAGAAGAAAACACAGACAAAAAAAAATCACAAAAAACTCACAAAAATAAAGTGAAAAATAATATGTACTGATGTGAATTCTGACCCCATCAGTTCTTTCTCAGACTCCATCAGATAACATTTTTTTATCATGATTCCTTTGAAATTGTCTTGAATCATTGTATTGCTGAGAATAGCTGTTATTCACTGTTGATTACTGCAAAATATTGCTGTTACTATATAAAATATTTTCCTATTTTGCTCCCTTTACATATAAGAATTTCCAGTGTCCCCCCAAAATCATTCTGTTAATTATTTATTATGGCAAAGTAGCATTCCATTACAAGAATATATCATGATTTCTTTCACTATTTACCAACTGATGAATATTCCCCTGCATTTCCAATTCTTTCCTGCCTCAAAAAGAACTTCTATAAATATTCTTGTACAAATAGATCATTTTCTCTTTTTAAAAAAAAGTCTCTCTGCGGCCTACTAGGTCAAAGAATATTGTGGGATCAAAGAGTATATGCTGTTTTATATCACTTTGGGCATATTTCCACATTGGTCTCCAGAACTGTGGATTACTTCACAACTCCATCAACAATGCATCAGTGTCCTGATTTTCCCACATCTCCTGCAGAATGTATCATTTTCTTCCTTTTTTTTTTTTTTTGGCATATTAGCCAGTCTTAATAGTGTGAAATAATACTCAAAGTTGTTCTAATTTGCACTTCTCTAATCAATAGTGATTTAGAACATTTTTTTCATATAACTATTCATAATTTTGATTTTTTCATCTGAAAATTGTATGTTCATATCTTTAACTATTTATCAATTGGGAAATAACTTGTATTCTTAGAAATTTGACTCAATTAAGCATTTCCTCTCAGCTTTCTGCCTTAATCAAATTTATCCATCTTATATTTTACAGTGTTCTCAGGCTCTTGTTTGGTGACAAATTATTCCTTTATACATAGCCCTATCAGGTGAACTATTCCATGCTTCCCTAATTTGTTTATTGTATCACCCTTTATGTCTAAATCATGTACTCATTTTGACTTTAATTTTGTAAATAAAGTTAAGTTATTGGTCTATACCTAGTTTCTGCCATACTATTTTCCAGTTTTCACAGTAGGTTTTTTTTTTTAATCAGTGAATTCTTGCCTCCAAATCTGGGGTCTTTGGATTTCTCAAAAACTAGATATTATGATCATGTAATTTTTTTGTATTGAATACCTAATGTATTCCACTCTTCCACCACTTAAGTTCTGCTAGTATCAGATTGTTTTGATGATTACTGTTTTATAATACACTTTACTACTTTCCTTCCTTTCTTCTCCATTAATTCACTTGGTATTTTTGGCCTTTTGTTCTTCCAGATGATTTTTGTTATTTTCTAGCTTGAAACATAATTTATCATACCCATATTCCTTCAGCTTTATAAAAGCAGTAGTGTTATTTTTTTCCTCTAGATTTTATTTTTTTATTGTTGTGACAGTTGTTGTTATTACACAGTTTTAAATTGAGGGATTATTTGATCTTTCCATTTTAAATTCTTGTATTACTTGTGTTTAATATTTTTATGAATAGGTTTATTTAATAGATAGCTTTTATGTAATGTCTTGAAGTTTGCACAATGCTTCACAAATGTTATATCATGTTGTCCTCACAAGACATTAATAAGTGTTATTATTCTAATTTTAAATATTAAATAACTGAGGCAGACAGACATTAAGTATCTTAAGTATCTTTCCCACATTCACATAACTTTAAAGTGTTTTATATTGAATTTAAAACTTCCTGACTCCTGGTCTAACACTGTATCCATTAAGTTATCTAACTGCCCTTCACTTGGTATCTAATTATAAATCTTCTCAAACTTCTCCAGTTTCTTCATATTTACATATTCTTATGATATAATAATCTTCTATTACATTAATATACCACAATTTAGTAAAATCATACTAAATTCATATTTAATCTGTTTTGCTTCCAGTTTTCTGTTATTATAAAAGATGTTGCTGTGAATATTTAGTGAGTGTGGCAATATTCTATCTTTGACCTTTTTGCAGTAAATACCTAGTAATATGATCTGAGTCAAAGATTATGAATATTTTAGTTCTTTTTAAAATTTACTTTAATAATCTATTATGCATATACTCTAAGAATAAAAGAGTTGCCACTAGGTTTAAAAATATCTAATATTGTTTTTATTCTCCCTTCCTCCCCATCTATTTTTTACCATCTCTATTGTATTTTTACATTAGTCAAACGGGTCTCTCATTGATCACCCATTTTATTTTGCTGTCTCTACCAGTCATAATTTTTCTTAAACTAAACCCATCCATCCCTATTTAGAATAAAATTCTAAACCTACTTTTTTTTTTGGCAAACTTTGCTCTATTAGTATTACCCAGCTTTCAACCATGTCATATCTAGTAAAATTTTTTTGAAAGTTTGTTGTCAACTGCATCATTAACTATATTTTAACTCCTAGAAGAAATGGAGCATGTTTGATTTATTTTTTACCCTCGCTAGCAAGCAGGCAGCAACAACAACAATAAAAAAGACATTAACAATTTACTGCTTTGAAAAGTAGTTTATTAAGAGATTCAAGATTGGACTAGAAAGTAACAAATCAATCAAGAATCCTTTTTACCATCTTTATTTTAATTCTTACAGTTTCTTATTTCATCTTCTTGCTCTCAAATAAGTTTCCTTTAACCAAGATTTCAATGTCTGAACTTCAATGATACTGCTTTTTTTCCCTCTCACTTTTGTAGCTTTCTTATTTGTTTTGTTCACTTGTCCTTTCTTTTCTCTCTGTCTGATTCCTTGTATAAGATAAAGTAGGTTTGGCATCATCAAGCATGTCAAGACAAGATTTTGTTGGCAATGGAGGGTCCAACAGACTCACATGAAAGGCAAAAAGCTTTGCAGAGGCAAATTGAATCAGACAAGTAGTCAGCAGTTTCAACATACCACAGATTTTGGCTCTTGATCCAGTATTAAACTCTGAAAAAGAAATTTGAATTCAGCAATTGATTTTCCTATTTGTCTAAGTCCTTGGGATTTCAGTTCTATAAAGAAATCCCCTTGGTTACATGATCTTGCTCTTTGTTTTAACTTGGAACCTACATCACTTCCCAGAGAGTGATTACCCTTGCCATATCCTGGTATTCACCTAATCATGGACTTAATAGCTCCTCCATAGGTGGTATACAAACCATGAAAATTATGTATTTTGAATACTTGCTTTTCTTCTGTTATTTTAAGAGATGTCTCCTCCATACTTTAAATTAGGATTGTACCTGCTTTTCACTGTTTCATATTTATCTTTATACCTCAATCCTCAGCAATTTGAAATAGATTTTTTTGACTAGACTGCAGACAACACACAAAGCAAGGAGCTACAGAATTAACCTCAGCTTTCTTCTCTTATCTTTTAAATTTATTTCTATACCTCCCCATTGGACATGGGAACATTGGTAACTTTGAGATATATAGTACTTATGTATTTCAGAAGTATGTCTGACATGGCATGATTTTAGATGATCTTAAAGGGGGAAATGTGATTTGTTCAATAAAAACATTTTCCTAATTCAAATACAAATGTTCTTCCTATTTCCCTCCTTGACATATCCCATCATTTCTCTTAATTTGACAAATAGATATTTTTGCTATGTTATGAAACTTTGTCTATAATATTTTGTCTTTAACCCTCTCATAGTCAATCTGTTGCCAAGGCATTTTGATTTGACCTTTGCAAAATCTATGAAGTATGATCCCTTTTCCTGTCTGATATTTCCATGACTTTGATGCAAGCCCTCAAGACTTTATGTCTGGACAATTGCAACAGTATGCTAGTGCGTATGTATGCTTGCCTTAATTTTTCTCCAATCCAATCTATATTCCTTTATGACAGTCAAATAATTTCAATAAAACACAAGATTTATCATATCATACCTCTCCCTTGAATGCAATAAATTTGTGACTTTCCTTCACTTCTATGATCAAATACAAAAACCCTCTGTTTTCCATTCAAAAAATCCTTCATAACATAGCTCCTCCACCATCCACTTTTTTTTTTTTTAATTTGCTCTCCTCATATACTTTTCAATTTAATTGAGATTGGCCTCCTTGGTTTCCCGTGAGTAACATACTCCATCTCTCTAGGTCTGTGCATTTTCTCTGACTGTCCCATATGCTTGAAATGATCTCTTTTCTGATCTCTTCCTATTTTCTTCCCGGAATTATTTTGAGACCAACTAAAATCTTATCTTTTACATTAAACTTTTCTCAGTCCCTGTTAATTCTAGTGCCTTCCTTCTTATTTTCTATTTATCCTATACATAGCTTGTTTTTACATATTTGGGAGATTATGAACTTCTTAAAGGTAGAGATTGTATTTTTCTTTTTTATATTCTCAATGCTTAACACAGTGCCTGGCACAGAGTAGGTATTTAATAAATGTTTATTGATTTGCATCATACTGTCTACTATTATTTCCAAATTTTGTATCAAGACTTATGCAAACATTTTATTTAATGGTTAGTAATGTTTTTAGATTCCAGTTCACAATAACTTCCCTCTTTCCATTTTTAAATTCCATAATTTTAAAATCCCATAATCAGAACTTCTTAATACATGGCATTGGCTTTTTATCTTTAACATTTTAAAATGGTGGTTGAATATTGTTCAGCCAACTCTCAGAGACATTAATGAGCTTGGTAATGAGGCCAAGAGCTTTTAATTTAGCTTCAAATTTTATAACTTTTCTTCTCTGAATTTTTATCATATAACTCTCTCCTGTTTCTTCTACTATTTCTCTCCTGATTTTTATCGGTTATCCTTGCTGGAACATGTGTATGTCATGTCCACTAAATGTGAGTATAGCCAAGGCTCTGTCCTAGATCTCCTCTTTATTATTTATGATCTTTTACTTGGATTTGATTACCATCTTTTTGAAAATGATTCCCAGATCTTTATATCCAGTTCTTTTCTCTCTCCTGAGCTCTAGGCTCTTACCAACCAGCTGGATGTCACAAAATCTAATTAAATACATCATATCCAAAATAACACTCATTTACTTGAAAACTCATTCTCTTCCAAATTCTCTTCCCTATTACTCTCAAGCATATTTAACTTCCATGGCATCCTCAACTCTTCACTCTGACTTATGTTACATATACAATTAGTTGTCAAACCTTATTTTTCTTCTATCTATACTAGGTCTATTTTTTACAATTTTTCCTCTTTCTATTCATAAAGCTATTACCCTATTCCATATTCTCATACCTTCTTATCTGACATTGCAATATACTTCTATTTTATCTCCCGCAAGTCTTTCCCTATTGTAATCTAACTTCCCAATAGTTGCTAGAGTGTTTGTTTGTTTGTTTGTTTGTTTTTTCTGTAGGTGGTGATCATACCATGCATGTTTCCCTCTTTCTAAATATAGGCTTGTAGCTTCTTATTACTTGTAGAATAAAGTATAAATTTTCTTTTGCACTTATTTAGTTCTTTGTAATCTGAATACTTTTTACCTTTTCAATATTCCTCCATATCTCTCTCCTCTGCACCACTTATTTGCTATTCCTCATATGCAAAAATTTAACTCCTATACCATGACTTCGTAAGTCTCCTTTTCTTCCCTTAAAGTTCCTCAGATTTTAAAATTTAGTTCTCCAATAATCCTGTTTTTGAGGGGGGAATTTAAATTTCCTGAGAGGGAATTAGAGTGGCTCCAGAATTTGGATCTAAACCAGGAAGGTGCAGTCTTCATCTGAAATTCAGCCTACTCCAATTAAATCACAGCTCTAGACCCCATAATTTAAGTTCAGATCTTATCACTCAATGATATGAAAAGGCAGTATATAACTTCATGACTGTTACTGAATAAATAATTCAATTCATTATTGTTGTTGTTGTTATTTAGTAATAGGAGTACATTTATATAGTGCTTTAATCTTTACAAAGCTTTAAACTTTGTTATCTTCATAATAAACTTGAGACATAGATGCTATTATTATATCTATTTACAGATGAGGAGATCGATACAGAAAGAGGTTAATTTACTTGCCCAGGATTACAAACCTAGTAAATGTCTGAGACTGGATAAGTCTTCCTGATTGCAGATTCAACACTATATGTACTGTAATACACCTAGCTGCCTTTTTACCCTTTATCATACACACACACACACACACACACACACACACACACACACACACACAAGTATACTCACAAGTACCTTTAAACAAAATATCCATATTTATGTATGTATATATCTATGCTCATTTACTTTTAAACAGAGATACAAAATCGCTCATTTGTATGTAATACATATATGTGTGCATATATCTCACCAGCTGGTCTATGTGAAAAGTCCCAAATTCAATCTTGTCATATACAATTCACTTTTTTTTAATTCTAGAGGTTCATTCATTAATTTAAAATAATTGATAGACATAATGACTTCAGTATGTAATGACAAAAAGAAATCTGTTTAATGAATTTCTGTTGAATATTTTTTTAAAAAAAAGTTTTATGCTAAGTTTTAACTCAGTGGTCACAAAATTTCCCTGCCATTAAAAACTATTTTCCTGTGCATTTAAAATTTTTATTAATGTTCATTTCCTTTCTCCTCTCTTTCCCATATCTCCTCACCTATTATCTCCCCCTTTCTCCCTTTCCCCATGAAAATCTTACTTTATAAATATTATCAAATAGAAGAAATCATCAAACTTCAATGTCTAAAAATGAGTGACTCATTCTGTGCCTCTAGGCTATCACCTTTCTGACAAGATGTAAGAAGTGTGAGTCATCTTCAATCTTCTGAAATTATGATTGGTCACTGCACTGATCACTGTTCTTAAGTCTTTCAGTATTACTGTAACTTATTTCCTTATACATACCTTGCTTTGTTTATTAAATTCAAATGAATCCACTTGTTCTTCTTTCAAATCCCCATAGATCCTCTTTCTAGCCTTCTATACTTTTAAGTTATTTGTATTACAAGTTCCTATTTAAGTTGTGCTTGTCTCTATTACTGTGATTTTTCAAGTCTTTCTTTTCTTTATTACTGTGATCTTTATTTAGTACAGCCACTTTTTACTCTATTTTGTCTTCCTAACTCTGGCTCTTCTCATTTCATGTATTCACGTATATCATATTTAATACACACACGTGTGTGTATTTATATCTATAACTATTTCAATATTTTAATTCAAGAAATATTTATTAAGGGCTTTTATGTAACTGGGACCATGCTAAGGGCTGTGGACACAAATGATTAAAAAATAAGAAAAAAAGTAAATAAAATACAAACATCTTCAAAACTGGCTATTTCATTTCTGTATTTGAACCACAAGCACCCCATATGTTCCTTGGTACATAGAAGACACTTAATAGATGTTTATTGGTTGAAATGTCCACAGCCTATTTGTCAAAGCTAAGCATGAAATTATTCATTTAAGGAACCATTGACTCAGAGATTGTCCTTGAAACCTGGGAATCCTTTTATTGTGTATGTATATAGAGTACAGGATCAGTACTATTGATGCAATGCAAATTAAATCCAGAAAGACAAAATGACTTGGTTAAGATTATAAAGAAAGTCATGTGATAGATAACTTGGGTTAACCAATTTTTACATATACATTTAGGTGAAGATATATCTAAAACATTAGCTCTAATGCATGCACACTTATGTTGTTGTTGAGTTCTTTCAATCATTCCCTATTCTTTTGACCCTACTTTGAAGTTTTCTTGGTAAAGATAATGAAATGGTTTACCATTTCTTTCTCTAGTTCATTTTACAGATGAGAAAATAGTGGCAATTAGAGTTAAGTGACTCCCCAGGGTCACTCATCTACTAAAACACCTGAGCTGAGATTTGAACATATGAAGGTGAGTCTTCCTGATTCTAAGCCCTTTGCTCTATTTACTGTGCCACTATATGTGTACTTGCATTGTGTATGTATACATATTTAAGTCTCATGATAATTCTGCCAGATAAGTACTACTCTGCCCATTTTAAAGATGAAGAAATTGATATGCAGAGTGGTGAAATTATCCAATTACTAAATATTCGTGGCAAGTGTTGAATGCACAACATCTTTTGTGACTGTACCCTGTGCCTGGAAGATTCTGCCTTCTTAAGGACCTCTCTTACAATTCCTGGCTTACTTCATGACTTAGCTCAGATGTCATCTGCTATAGGAGGCTTTTCCCTTCCCAGCTACTAGTATATTCCCCTCTTAAATGACCTTTCATTTATTCTGTCTGATTTGTGCATATGCCTATTCAAAATCAATTTATAAACATTTATTAAACTTTTACTAATATGTCAGAACTGTGCTAAGGACCAAGGATACAAAGAAATGCAAAAACAGCCCCTGCTAATGAGAGCTCACTATCTAAAGGGGAAGGCAATATGTAAGCAATTGGGTAATTCAAAATACTTTCAAGGCTAGGACTGGTTTTGACTTTCTGTAAATGTGCAGAGTTTAGCATAGCATTCGAAACATAGTGAGAGCTTAATAAATACTTGTTGTTTCATTGGCTGATTGATCCTACCATGATGCCCAGATTGCTAAGGAATTATTCTGAACAATGTAATATGTTAGTATTTTGTTTCCCCTCTTGATCCTTTAATGGTTTGCAGAATACCTTCAAATACATGATCTCATTTGATCCTCCCAAGAAGTCTGAGTGGGAAGCAAGGACTGGGAGTGAGACCTGGTTTGAAATATAAAAACACTGAGCCTCAGTGAAATTAAATGGCTTTTGAGGGATACAACTGTCAAATGACAAAGTTATGGCTCTTTCCTGAATCTTTGGAAACCTGGTTCAATGCTCTTTCAGCAATACCATGCTGGGATTATCACAGAAAAGCCATCCTAGGTTTCCAATTTCTCAGGGTTTTCTAAAAAGGTGTTAAAATCCAGAGATCTATACAGATAAAACAATTTAATTCACGAGTCCAGATCTTATGTAGTATTCTCAGCTTCATGCAACAAAAGTATTTTGCTAGGAGAAGTCAGTCCTTTCCTTTTTAAATTAAAAATCATATCTAATCAGTTTTCTCTATGGGATTTTGCACTAGGGAAAATCTATAGGTTTCCAAAGATATGCCCAATAATAAGAATATGAGGTTTGACATTGCTAGGCAGCCTATGATGCTGAATAGTGTGAGACCATTAAGAAAACAATATAGAAAAGTACATGGCCTTAGTGAGGATTCAAGGCACTTTTTCAACTTGGCAGATTGAAATCCACAGGTGATGAAAATAACAAGGGAAAATTTTTATCTTGCTTGATTTAGGGCTTAAAAACCCAAGGATTTGTTAGATGATTATTTTCCCTTTCTTTCTGTTCCCTTTCTTTTTTTCCCACCTTCTCTTTAGTTTTGTTCTTTTTAGATTAGCCAAACACAACAGATGAATCCAGTGCAAAGTAGGGTAGGTTGGGATAGGAGATATAATTGTGTCAGAATGAATAGTTGCATACTAAAAATTGCTCCTAAGAGATTGGCAGTTTCCAAATTCCAGGATCTTTGATATGGTCCTTAACAGAGCTTCTCCTATTATTTTCTTCTTCACTTCCTGTTCTGTAATTAGGAGGGATGAAAATCAAAGCAATCCATGTGGCTGACTTGTCTAAGAGAAAAGGGAACATATATAAATGACCTAAAATTTCTTGGTAGTTTGTAATATTAGTTTAGACTCAGTAAGAAATGAGTTATATCAAGTTAAATACCAAATTTGAAATTTTGAAAATAGAAGGAAATACTTATAAAATTGAAAGTAAGAAAACTATTGACTAATAAATAAAACTAAGACTTAGTTTTATGAAAAAAAAACACAACAAAATAAGTAAACCTTTAGTTAATTTCATTAGAAAAAGGAAAGAAGAAAATTAAATTGTTAGTATCAAAAATGAAAAGAGAGAATTTTCCACCTAATGAAGAGAAAATTAAAATAACAATTAGAAGTTATTTTGCCCAATTATATGGCAATAAATTTGATAATCTATGTGAAATGGAGGACTATCTACAAAAATATAGACTGTCCAGATTAACAGAAGAAGAAATAAATTACTTAAATAGTTTCATTTTAGGAAAAAAAAATGTAACAAGTTATTAATCAGTTCCTTAAGAAAAAAATCTCCAGAGCCAGATGAATTTACATGTCAATTTTACCAAACATTTAAAGAATAATTAATTCCAATAGTATGCAGATTATCTGAAAAAATAGGGAAAAGAGGAGCCCCAAAAAATTTCTTTTATGACACAGATATGGTGCTGATACCTAAATCATGTAGGGTGAAAACAGAGAAAGAAAATTATAAATCAATTTCCCTAAGAAATATTGATGCAAAAATCTTTTTTCTTTAAATTAAAACTCTTCATTTACAAAACATATGTATGGGTACTTTTTCAACATTAACCCTTGCAAAACCTTCCATTCCAAATTTTCTCTTTTTCCTCCCCATCCTATCCCCTAAATGACAGGTAGTCCAATACATGTTAAATATGTTAAAATATATGTTAAATCCAACATATGTATACATATTTATATAGTTATCTTGTTGCACAAGAAAAATCAGATTAAGAAGGAAAAAAAAAACCTGAGAAAGAAAACAAAATGCTTGCATTTTGCAACAGAAAGTGTGAAAAAGTGAAAATGCTATGTTGTGAACCACATTCAGTTCCCACAGTTCTCTCTTTGTGGCTCTCTTCATCACTGAACAATTGGACTGGTTTGAATCATGTCATTGTTGAAGGGAGCCATATCCTTTGGAATTGATCATCATATATTCTTCTTGTTGCCATGTATAATGATCTCCTGGAACTGAGTTATGGAACTGATTTGGTTCATCTCATTGTTGAAGAGAGCCATATCCATCAGAATTGATCATCATATAGTATTGTTGTTGAAGTATATATAATGATCTCCTGGTCTTGCTCATTTCACTCAATATCAGTTCATGTGAGTCTCTCCAGACCACTCTAAAATCATGCTGTTGGTCGTTTCTTACACATATTATAAGCAAAATAGAAGAACAAAGAATAGTGTACCTCTCAGATCTGTAAAGAAGGAAGGGATTTGTAGCCAAAGAAGAACTGAAGTTCATTATTGAACACTCAATATTTAATTTTGATTATATTACGTTAAAAAGTTTTTGTACAAACAAAACTAATGCAGACAAGATGGCGGAGAGGAGGCTCACAGTTGCATAAGCTCCGCGCTTTCTCTCACTATCCACTTCATTACAAGCCTCTGAATCAATGCTTGACTGAAAAAAAACCCACAAATAGTTACCAAGAGAAGCCATCCTTGAGATCCGCCAAGAAAGGTCTGTCTTTACTGGAGGGCTGGGGCGGTTTTAGATCGGGCGCAGGCGGCGGGCAGCGGCAGTGAGAGCACGGGAGCAGACTGGAGAGGGGGTGGGGAGTGATCGCAGCTGTCTCTGCGGGGAGAGCTTCGCTACAGGTTTGGAACCTGCAGCAAGTCAACAGCCCAGCAGAGAAGCTAAAAACACCGGGGCTGAAGAACACAACCGCAAACAGCTGGAGTCTCTCAGGACCTGGCCGCCCCCCCCTTCCCCCCCCTCAGTGACTCAGCACGCTTTGGGATCTCAGAGCGCAGGCGCAGCACAGTCCTGCTAGTGCCTCACTGCTGCCACCTGCAGTCTGTAGAGGAAGCTCGATAACACACCCAGCCCCCCCCCCCAAAGAAAGACTCCAGTTTTTTCTGTTTTTCTTTGGTAGTTTGTCTCTGATTAATAGACAGAATGAGCAAGAAGCTGAAGAGGACTTTAACCCTAGACAGCTTCTACACAGATAGAGAGCAGACTCTAAATCCTGAGGAGACTAAAAACAGGCAGTCCCCAGGTGATTCCCCAAAGGAGGAGATCGTCTGTTCCTCAGCACAGATGAACCTCATAGAAGTGATTAAAAAGGCTCTCACAAGGGAGCTAGAAGAAAAATGGGGAAAGCAGAGTGAGGCTTGGCAAAAGGAGAAGGAAGCTTGGAAAAGGAGAGGGAGGCTTGGCAAAAGAGCCTGGAGAAGTCAGTTAAAGAGAGAGTGGATAAAGAAGTAAAATCCTTGAAAAATAGGATTAGTGAACTGGAAAACAAAATTGGCGAAATGGAAAAAAATTCCACAGAACAAAAGAACTCAATTGGACAATTAGAGAAAGATTTTAAAAAAGTGAGTGAAGAGAATACTTCACTGAAAATCAGAATTGAACAAGTGGAATTGAATGACTCGAGGAGACAAGAAGAATCAGTCAAGCAAATCCAAAAAAATCAAACAATGGAGAAAAATGTGAAATACCTTCTGGGGAAGACAACAGACCTGGAAAACAGATCCAGGAGAGACAATCTGAGAATCATTGGACTCCCAGAAAAACATGATGAAAAAAAGAGCCTGGACACTGTCTTCCAGGAAATTATCAAAGAGAACTGCCCAGAAGTCATAGGAACAGAGGAAAAAATAAACATTGAAAGGATTCATCGATCACCCACTGAAAGGGATCCTAAAATCAAAACACCAAGGAATATAGTGGCCAAATGCCAGAACCCTCAGATGAAAGAAAAAATATTGCAAGCGGCTAGAAAAACCCAATTCAAGTATCAAGGAGCCACAATAAGGATCACCCAGGATCTGGCAGCATCCACATTAAAAGATCGAAGGGCCTGGAATATGATATTCCGAAAGGCTAAGGAACTTGGTATGCAACCAAAAATAACTTACCCAGCGAGAATGAGCATCTTTTTCCAGGGAAGAAGATGGACATTCAACGAAGTAAGCGAATTTCATCTATTTCTGATGAAAAAACCAGAACTTAACAAAAAGTTTGATCTACAAATATAGAACTCAAGAGAAATCTAAAAAGGTAAAGATTAATCTTGGGAACTATATTTTGACTATATAGATGCATAAAGAATACATGTATACCTTGTTCTAGAAATTGATGTGGAAAGGACATTGTACCAGAAAAAGGGTAAAGTGGGGGTAGTACATCTCATGAAGAGGCATAGGAAACCTATTATATCTGAGAGAAAGAATGGAGGGGGATGAATATAGTGGGTATCTTACTGCCTTCAGAATTGGCTTTAAGTGAAAAATCTTAAGACATATTCAATCTATGGTGAAACTTCTCCCATCTCATTGAAAAGTGAGAAGGGAAAAGTGGAAAGGGAAGGAATAAGCTAAGCGGAAGGGAATACGGGTACTGGGAGGGAAAGGGGTAAGATAGGGGGAGGAACTCTAAGGCGGGGGGAGGGACACTAAAAAGGGAGGGCTGTGAGAAACAAGGGGTGCTCACAAGCTTAATACTTGGAAGGGGGGGAAAGGGGAAAGAAGGGAGGAAAGCATAAACCGGGGTTAACAAGATGGCAAGTAATACAGAATTGGTCATTCTAACCATAAATGTGAACGGGGTAAACTCCCCCATAAAGAGGAAGCGGTTAGCAGAATGGATTAAAAGCCAGAATCCTACAATATGTTGTTTACAGGAAACACACCTGAAGCGGGGAGATACATGCAGGTTAAAGGTAAAAGGTTGGAGCAAAATCTACTATGCTTCAGGTGAAGTCAAAAAAGCAGGGGTAGCCATCCTGATCTCAGATCAAGCTAAAGCAAAAATTGACCTAATTAAAAGAGATAAGGAAGGACACTATATCTTGCTAAAGGGTAGCATGGATAATGAAGCACTATCTATATTAAACATATATGCACCAAGTGGGGTAGCATCTAAATTCTTAAAAGAGAAACTAAGAGAGCTGCAAGAAGAAATAGACAGTAAAACTATAATAGTGGGAGATCTTAACCTTGCACTCTCAGAATTAGATAAATCAAACCAGAAAATAAATAAGAAAGAAGTTAAAGAGGTAAACAGAATACTAGAAAAGCTAGATATGATAGATCTCTGGAGAAAATGTAATGGAGACAGAAAGGAATACACTTTCTTTTCAGCAGTTCATGGAACCTATACAAAAATTGACCATATATTAGGACATAAAAACCTCAAACTCAAATGTAGTAAGGCAGAAATAGTAAATGCATCCTTTTCAGACCACGATGCAATGAAAATTACATTCAACAAAAAAGCAGGGGGAAGTAGACCAAAAAATAATTGGAAACTAAATAATCTCATACTAAAGAATGATTGGGTAAAACAGCAAATCATAGACATAATTAATAACTTCACCCAAGAAAACGATAATAATGAGACATCATACCAAAATGTATGGGATGCAGCCAAAGCGGTAATAAGGGGAAATTTCATATCTCTAGAGGCCTATTTGTATAAAATAGAGAAAGAGAAGGTCAATGAATTGGGTTTGCAATTAAAAATGCTAGAAAAGGAACAAATTAAAAACCCCCAGTCAAACACTAAACTTGAAATTCTAAAAGTAAAAGGTGAGATCAATAAAATTGAAAGTAAAAAAACTATTGAATTGATTAATAAAACTAAGAGTTGGTTCTATGAAAAAACCAACAAAATAGACAAACCCTTAGTAAATCTGATTAAAAAAAGGAAAGAGGAAAATCAAATTGTTAGTCTTAAAAATGAAAAGGGAGAACTCACCACTAACGAAGAGGAAATTAGAGCAATAATTAGGAGTTACTTTGCCCAACTTTATGCCAATAAATTCGACAACTTAAATGAAATAGAAAAATACCTCCAAAAATACAGCTTGCCCAAACTAACAGAGGAAGAAGTAAATATCCTAAACAGTCCCATCTCAGAAAAAGAAATAGAACAAACTATCAATCAACTCCCTAAGAAAAAATCCCCAGGACCAGATGGATTTACATGTGAATTCTACCAAACATTTAAAGAACAATTAACTCCAATGTTATATAAACTATTTGAAAAAATAGGGATTGAAGGAGTCCTACCAAACTCCTTTTATGACACAGATATGGTACTGATACCTAAACCAGGTAGGCTGAAAACAGAGAAAGAAAATTATAGACCAATCTCCCTAATGAATATTGATGCTAAAATCTTAAATAAAATATTAGCAAAAAGATTACAGAAAATTGTCACCAGGATAATACACTATGACCAAGTAGGATTTATACCAGGAATACAGGGCTGGTTCAATATTAGGAAAACTATTAGCATAATTGACTATATCAATAACCAAACAAACAAAAACCACATGATCATCTCAATAGATGCAGAAAAAGCATTTGATAAAATCCAACATCCATTCCTAATAAAAACACTTGAGAGCATAGGAATAAATGGACTTTTCCTTAAAATAGTCAGGAGCATATATTTAAAACCATCAGTAAGCATCATATGCAATAGGGAAAAACTGGAACCTTTCCCAGTAAGATCTGGAGTGAAGCAAGGTTGCCCACTATCACCATTATTATTTAATATCGTATTAGAAACACTAGCCTCGGCAATAAGAGTCGAGAAAGATATAAAAGGAATTAGAGTAGGCAATGAGGAAACCAAACTATCACTCTTTGCAGATGATATGATGGTATACCTAGAGAACCCCAGAGATTCTACCAAAAAGCTATTGGAAATAATTCATAATTTTAGCAAAGTAGCTGGCTACAAAATAAATCCCCATAAATCCTCAGCATTTTTATACATCACCAACAAAACCCAACAGCAAGAGATACAAAGAGAAATTCCATTCAGAATAACTGTTGATACCATAAAATATTTGGGAATCTATCTACCAAAGGAAAGTCAGGAATTATATGAGCAAAATTATAAAAAAGTCTCCACACAAATAAAGTCAGACTTAAATAATTGGAAAAATATTAAGTGCTCTTGGATTGGCCGAGCGAACATAATAAAGATGACAATACTCCCTAAACTAATCTATTTATTTAGTGCTATACCAATCAGACTTCCAAGAAAATATTTTATTGATCTAGAAAAAATAACAACAAAATTCATATGGAACAATAAAAAGTCGAGAATCTCAAGGGAACTAATGAAAAAAAAATCAAATGAAGGTGGCCTAGCTGTACCTGATCTAAAATTATATTATAAAGCAGCAGTCACCAAAACCATTTGGTATTGGCTAAGAAATAGATTAGTGGATCAGTGGAAAAGGCTAGGCTCACAAGACAGAATAGTCAATTATAGCAATCTAGTGTTTGACAAACCCAAAGCCCCTAACTTCTGGGAAAAGAATTCAATATTTGATAAAAACTGCTGGGATAATTGGAAATTAGTATGGCAGAAATTAGGCATGGACCCACACTTAACACCATATACCAAGATAAGATCAAAATGGGTCTATGACCTAGGCATAAAGAACGAGACTATAAATAAATTAGAGGAACATAGAATAGTTTATCTCTCAGACTTGTGGAGGAGAAAGAAATTTGTGACCAAAGATGAACTAGAGACCATTACTGATCACAGAATAGAAAATTTCGATTACATCAAATTAAAAAGCCTTTGTACAAATAAAACTAATGCAAACAAGATTAGAAGGGAAGCAACAAACTGGGAAAACATTTTCACAGTTAAAGGTTCTGATAAAGGCCTCATTTCCAAAATATATAGAGAACTGACTCAAATTTATAAGAAATCAAGCCATTCTCCAATTGATAAATGGTCAAAGGATATGAACAGACAATTTTCAGAGGATGAGATTGAAACTATTACCACTCATATGAAAGAGTGTTCCAAATCATTATTGATCAGAGAAATGCAAATTAAGACAACTCTGAGATACCACTACACACCTGTCAGATTGGCTAAGATGACAGGAAAAAATAATGATGAATGTTGGAGGGGATGCGGGAAAACTGGGACACTAATGCATTGTTGGTGGAGTTGTGAACGAATCCAACCATTCTGGAGAGCAATCTGGAATTATGCCCAAAAAATTATCAAAATGTGCATATCCTTTGATCCAGCAGTGTTTCTATTGGGCTTATATCCCAAAGAAATACTAAAGAAGGGAAAGAGACCTGTATGTGCCAAAATGTTTGTAGCAGCCCTGTTTGTAGTGGCTAGAAACTGGAAAATGAATGGATGCCCATCAATTGGAGAATGGCTGGGTAAATTGTGGTATATGAATGTTATGGAATATTATTGTTCTGTAAGAAATGACCAGCAGGATGAATACAGAGAGGCTTGGAGAGACCTTCATGAACTGATGCTAAGTGAAATGAGCAGAACCAGGAGATCATTATACACTTCGACAACGATATTGTATGAGGACATATTTTGATGGAAGTGGATTTCTTTGACAAAGAGACCTGAGTTTCAATTGATAAATGACGGACAAAAGCAGCTACACCCAAAGAAAGAACACTGGGAAACGAATGTGAACTATCTGCATTTTTGTTTTTCTTCCCGGATTATTTATACCTTCTGAATCCAATTCTCCCTACGCAACAAGAGAACTGTTCGGTTCTGCAAACATATATTGTATCTAGGATATACTGCAACATATCCAACATATAAAGGACTGCTTGCCATCTAGGGGAGGGGGTGGAGGGAGGGAGGGGAAAAAAATCGGAACAGAAATGAGTGTCAATATAATGTAATTATTAAATAAAAAAACTTAAAAAAAAAAAAAAACTAATGCAGACAAAATTAGAAAGGAATCAATAAATTGAAAAAACATTTTCATATTCAAGATTCTGATAAGGGCCTCAAAATATATAGAGAATGGACTTAAATTTATAAGCATTCAAGCCATCTTCCAATTGATAAATTCTCAAAAGATATAAACAATTTTCAGATGAAGAAATTGAAATCATTTCTTCTCCTATGGAAAGGTATTGTAAATTAGAATTGATCAGAGAAATGCAAATTAAGACAACTTTGAGGTACCACTACAAACCTCTCAGATTGGCTAAAATGACCGGAAAAGACAATGACGAATGTTGGAGGGGATGTCAGAAAATTGGGACACTAATGCATTGTTGGTGAAGCTGTGAACTGACCCAACAATCCTGGAGAGCAGTTTGGAGCTATACCCAAAGAACTATCAAAATGGGCATACTCTGATCCAGCAGTGTTTCTACTGGGCTTATATCCCAAAGAGATCTTAAAGGAGGAAAAGGGACCAACATATGCAAAAATGTGTGTGGTAGCCCTTTCTATAGTGACAAGAAATTAGAAACTGAATAGATGTCCCTCAATTGGAGAATGGCTGAATAAGTTATGTTATATGGATGTTATGGGATATTAATGTTCTATAGGACACAATCAGAGAAGTCTGGAGAGGCTTATATGAACTAATGCTAAGTATAATGAGTAGAACCAGGACATCATTGTATACTGTAACCACAAGATTATACGATGATCAGTTCTGATGGACATGGCTCTTTTCAACAATAAGATGGTTGAGATCAATTCCAATGATCTTGTGATGAAGAGACCCAGAGAAAAAACTGTGAGAACTGAAGGTAGATCACAACATAAAATTTTCACTCTTTTTGTTGTTGTTTGCTTGCATTTTATTTTCTTTCTCATTTTTTCCCTTTTTGATCTGATTTTTCTTGTGCAGCAAGATAATTGTATAAATGTGTATGCATATATTGGAATTAACATGTATTTTAACAGATTTATCATATATTGGATTACTTGCCATCTAGGAGAGGGGGTGGAGAAAAGAGGGGGTAATTTGGAATACAAGGTTTTTCAGTGATTTTTTTTCAGATAGCTTTTAATAATATTTATTTTCTTTAAATCAAGTATCACATTCTTCTCTCTGGGTGTAAATGAGCCTCATCATAACAAGATCATAGGGACAGATCTGAATCATCTCATTGTTGAGAAGAGCCACATCCATAGAATTAGTAATTGTATAATCTTGCTGTTGCCATGCACAGTGCTCATTTCACTTAGCATCAGTTCCTGTAAGTCTCTCCAGGAATCTTTGAAATCATCCTGCTGATCATGGAGCAGGGTTTTGCAAGAGTCATTGTTGAAAAATTATCCATGCATATGTTTTGAAAATAAAAAAGCTTTAATAAAAACATAAATCAAAAAAAGAAATGTTTAAGGATTTTCTTTTAAAAAGTGTATGTTTGGGAATGCCATTACTTATGGGATTACTTAAATATATATTTAGAAATATGAACCAAAAACATTACTTTTATTGAAAACTCTTGGGTCATGTAGAACTTTTCACCAAGGTGTCAGAATTTGATTATTTACTATTATACTTTCTCCAATAATTTTCCCATTTGATGCTTTATATCATGTGGCATTTGTTATTTTTTAAATGCTATTCTACTGTTAATAAAAGATCCTTTCATAAAGAAATGTTTTCCCTCTGAGCTGCTAGCCTACTTTCTCTTTTAATAGAATAATCTTATTGCTCCCAACTGTAGTCATGCCCTGAATCGGAACTGAAATATGTCTTCCATCTGTCCTTCAATTTAAATGCTTAATAAACTTTGTTAATTCTTGGATCCTGCTTAGATTATACTTCTATTTCCTTTACTTGTTAACCAAGCTGCATACATTTAACATTTTTGATCTTGCTTAAGAAGTCCATCTCCTTAATCATTTAATGCCCTAATTTTCTTTTTATTTACCAGCATCTTCCTTTAACTCTGGTACTGAGACTATTCACAACAGTTCAGATCTAGTATAGTATCATGATCAAGTAACAAAATTTGACCATTTACAAATATTAAATACTGCAAGTGTTCTGCTAAGTAGCTTTTTCCCCCCTCTAAGCTGAAAAAGTGTTTTTGATATCCTCTTTCTAAAATGAGCAGTAAAGCTGGGCCTATTTGAAAACTCTGAAATGAGGTGTATTGAAAACAAATTCTCCCTTGAATCTTTGGCAAAAGCTTTTCTGGCATCCTTGGGTTTTTATAATCCCAAGAGGTTCATGGAGAACTGAGGTTGTGTTTGGAAGGAATAATCGAACTGAAACTGGCATCTCACATCACAGGTAGCCAAATCCTGACCTTTGAAAGTGGCAAATTTGAGAATTCAAACTCCAAAGGAGAAGCCTTCATACCAACAGGAATATCAACATGGAACTTTACAAAGGAACTGAGCGTAATGGTATAAAACAATAATAGTCCTAGGAAGTACTACATATTTTTCTGAATGCACTATTTACCAAGTTTTCCCAACGAAAAACGCCTAACAGCAAAGTGCCCAACTGACAGTCAAGACACATGAATTACAAAAAAATGACTTTCTTATTTTAGGATATTCACTTAGCCTCTTGATTCCTTTGTTGCTTCATCCTCAAAAAGGTATTTTTTTCCACTCCTTTAATTCCTAATAGCATAACTTTTCTTCTTCCAGTATATATGTATATACATATGTGTATATATATATGTATATATATATATATATATATATGTATATATATATTATATAATTCAACAGGATATTTCAAAGGATTTAGTTATACTCAGTTACTCTGCTATTGTGGAAAGAATACTGACTCTGGAATGAAAAAATTCTAAATTCAAAACCTGTCTCTGATACTTAATGTCTGTGTCATTTTGCCTCTCTATTTCTCCATTAGCATCATAGGCAACAATGGGTCACTGGATAGACCAATAAGCCTGGAATCAGGAAGATGTAAGTTCAAATCCAGATTCAAGATATTCACTGGCTGTATGCCTGAACAAGTCTCTTTAATAGCAGGTTCCTCAACTATAAAATAAAGATAATAATAGTAATAGCACCAACAAATTGAGGATCAAATGAGATATTTCTCAAAACTTCTTAATGAAGCATCTAACACATAATAAATTATATTTTTCCTTTCCTCTCAGTTCTAGCCATAAAATGAAAGTCTTGGACCAGATAGCCTTCAAGTTTCATTGTAGTTCTAGATCTATGATTCCAACTCACTGAGGGTACTTGTGGAAATTGTCATTATAAATTGAAAAATTTATTTTCCTCTGACAGAGAGGAAGAACAGACAATGAATTCATTTGATATGGGCATTTCTTTACAATCTGTAAATGCTATTCAAAGTCCTACTTGAAGAAAGAAGAATCTATTTGGTGAAAAGCAACTTTCTTTCCTCTGAGAAGAGGAATTCTCCAAAACGATTCCCTCTATGCATTTTAAAAATTCATACCATATATGTGTGTGTCAATATTGATAGAATTGTTTATATTGTTTGCCCTATTGAAAGTTCTTGAGTGAAAGTAACTTGCCTAAGTTTTAATATGTCCCCCTCCAAGAATATAGCATTGTGATGTGTATCCTATGGATATTCAATAAATATTTGACTAACTGACTTTTAGGTTGATCTTATGCAATGGTGGAAGATACAAACAAATAACAATTATTGAATGACAAAATGCCCTTATAATACCTCTTCTTGATTGAAGAGAAAGTGCCCCCAGTGACACAAATCAGAAATCCATGAGACACCACAGGTTTACAGATTCTGTCTTATCATGCATAAACCAAAGGTCTCAGCAGTCATTCAGGTGATACAGGATTGAATTAAGAATACAGTCAGGTGTAAAATAGATGACAATATACTTATACGCATATATATTCACAGGATCATTATTATTATACAGACATTTAAAATAATTTTGAGACTATGACAGTTTTATCAACTCAATTTCACACCACTGTCTATCACAAGAGAAAGAAGATGGGATTTTCATTCATCCCTCCCTTTATCTTTTGGGTATGTGAGATCTGTAATCAAATGGAATTTTGATTTTGGGGAAATTCTGGATATCCATTGTTTCTATTCAGAATTAATCCATTATATACTTGTCAAAAATATAAAAATGAATAGAGATGAATCATGTTATTAAATGATACATATATGTATGTGTTTATATACACACATTCCTATATAAGAATAATCTATTTTAAGAAAAATTTCAAATGTGTATATACAAAAATAAATTAAGCACATTTATGTATGTCAACATTGACTCAGCTAATTTGCTATTTCTCTTTGCAAAAATGACTTACTCTACAATTCCACTGTAACAGTAGAAGAAGGCAGCTAGGTGATATAGTGGACAGAGAGCTGGACCTAGAATCAGGAATACATAGGTCCAATCCAGTCTCATAATTTTACTGTGTGACTCTGGACAAGTCAATAAAACTCTATATGCCTTAGTTTTCTCATCTGTAAATTTAGATCATAATAGCACCTATTTCCAGGGTTGTTGTGGGATCAAATGAAATAATATTGATAAAGTACTTTCATCTACCAGAGATAGCTGGGTGGTGTAGGTAGCTAGGTAGGTAGATAGAGTGTGGGATCTGGAGTTAAGAAGACTTTCTGAATTCAAATCTAGCCTCAGCCACTTACTAGCTGTATGAACTGGGCAAGTCATCTAACTTTTCAGATTATCTCAAACACTGAATTTGCCTCAGTTTCCTCATTTGTAGAATGAGTTTGAGAAAGAAATGGAGAAAGAAAATTAAACCACTGTAATATCTTTGCCATGAAAATCCCAAATGGAATTTTGGGATTGCAATAGAAACTACTGAACAGCAACTGTTACTATTGTAACACTTACCTGCCTTCTACTTCTATTGTTACAGTGTTAATTTTGTGCGAAGGATAGAGGGTACTAAACATTTTTAATGGTTTTTAGGCCATTTCAAAAATCTGTTTCATTGTTGGCTATCTCAAATGTGTAAACATTATTCAAGAAAAAAAATATAGACTCTACAATGGAGCAAAGGAGCCATATTAACCAAATTAAAGCAGGAAGCTTTAGAAAAATGTAACTAAAAGGAAAGATAGCTCACAAAGATCAATATAGCAGATAGTAACGCAGTTAGAAAGCAGTATGATGCAGTGGAAAGTATGATAGCTCTGTAGTTAATGAACCTGGAATTTAATTTCAGCTATGCCACTTACATAGTAGTTAACATTTACATAACTCTTTAATGTTTGCAAAGTGTTTTACATACATTATCTCCTTTGATCCTAATGACCAGGGACATAGGTATGCTTATTATCTCCACTCTAAAGATGGAAAAACTGAGACTTAGCTAAGCTATGTCATTTGCCAAGAATCATGCAGCTGGTTAATTTCTGGAGCAGCAATGAATTTAGTTCTTTCTAATTCAAAGGCCAGAATTATGTGTACCATACCAGTGGTATCAAACTGAAATTGGCATGGATCTCTATGGGGCAAAAGGTGACTTAGAAAATTACAAATTAAGAGTATCTACATTTTATTAATTTTTATTTATTTTGGCAAATATTTCTCAATTACATTTTAATCTTATTCTGGCCATTAAATTTTTTTCTAGTGCTCCTAGATTTGGTTTCCTGTGCAGCATAATATCTTTCTACCTCCAGTGTTCAAAATAATTATGATAAATTAAGGAAGGAAGATGAAGGAATGAATGAAGGAAAATAATAGGAAGAAAAGAAGCCACCATGAATTTGTATGGATAAAATTTTATAAATACTTGATAAAGACTCCTAAATTAGCATATGCAAAAATTATTGATTATTTATTGTAAAAATAGGTAAATGGTAGAAAAGGAAAAACTATATTGGAAAATGTTTGGAATAAAGAATTCATATGATCTGTAATTTACTCAGAGGCCTCACAACTATTTATTATGAATGCTTACATCAAGACATCTGTAATTCCCTTGATATTACAATAATTGAACAACATCACAAACAAATGAAATTGTTTTTACAAATGTTAAATGACTGGTTATGAATGAGTCAAGTTTTTCTTTTATGTTATTGATTTGAGAATTTTATTAAATCAGTGCTAGATTAGAAGATATAATATTTAAAAACATATTGTTCAAAAACAACCTATTAAGAAACTGTTGTAAAAAAATGAGAAATAAACAAAAGTAAAGACATTTTACACAATAATTTCTTAAAGCAGTTTAAATAATATACAACAGACAGAAGAAGAATCCAGAAAACATCTCAATCATAAACATTTAATCTCCATCTCAGAAGACAGACATGGCCAGTCAAGGTCAATGGAAGTTTAGAATATAAGTTCACTTGCAATATATTACTCAGAAGAACATTAGAGTGTGAACAGTAGGGAGAGAGTAGCATTTTTGAATTTTTTAAAAATTCTAGTTCAGATTCTTTCTGCTTAATCTTTTGTGGTCTTCCTAAACAGTGACTACTTTCATGCTGAATTTGGTGAACTGTCTTAGATTGAGATAATCATAAACTCAGCACCAAACTAGAAGCTATATAGAAAGTAGATTTACAAACATCCAGTAGTCTATATATCTGTAATTTTTATCTTTAATAATCCAGTTCAAAACTCCCAAACTTTCCTTGTTATTCCCTAAGATAAAGACTCTTAATGGGCAATAAGATGCAGGAGATAGAGCACCTCGCCTGGAGTCAGGAAGACCTGAGTTCAAATCTGGCCTCTACTTGGTGCCAATTAATCCAATTTGCTTCAGTTTCTTCAGCTTCAAAATGAGATGGAGAAGGAAATAGAAAACCACTCCAGTATCTTTGTCAAGGACACCCCAAATAAGCTCACAAAGAGTTAAACATAATTAAAGAAACAACTGAAGCACATAGTGAGTGCTTAATAAATGATTACTGATTATTATCAGAGAATACTTTCTAAAGTTGAAAATTATTATCTTGCTTATATAAAGGTTTTATCTTAAATGCCCTATAGCCTGGTAAGTATTTTTAATGCATCCTTAAAATTTAGCAAGATGGAGAAGGATAAGACACCATGTGGAGATTTTAACATAGTAAGAAGGGTTTCAGAATGTATTAAGGGAAGCATTAATAATGCGATTATAAAGCTATGAATTCAGATCTGCCTCTAACACTTAATAATGATGTGATCACAGCCAATTCACTTATTGCAATCTGTTGTTATGCAATCTGTTGTTATGATTCATCCTTTGTTCTCAAAGAAGACCATGATATCAGATCCCTGATATGATGCCATGACTTGCAAGTGAGTTGGATCTAGGTTAGGGAGAGCTATGTCAGGTTACCTGCCTCACTTTCTTCTCCAGAACCATCTGGGTTCCGGGGGCCAGATAAAGATCAGGAAGACTGGAGATGGCTCTGGATGCCGTTAGAGACCTTGGGCTTTGTAATCTTCTCATTAAAGTCTCAGTTTGATTGAGGTCACATCAAGTGATCAAGGCTAAATGATGATTGAAGCAAAGAATGGTTTCTTTCATCTAATCAAGAAAAAAAAAAAGAGATAAATCAATAAATCTGGGAGGGGAAGACCTTCAAGATTTCATCCCAAAACAGAAACGATTTCTATTTACTTCCAATCTGAGTCAAATGGAACCAAAATAATAATCAATTGAGTCTTTACCTGGTATCTGTCATTGGTCAACTAATGAGAGACAATGTGTTTTGAGTTCAAGGTACGGTCCCTAAAAAAAGAAATCTAACTTGTAAACCCCAAGATATCTTGGGAGGGTTCAGAAATAATTTAAAAAAAAATCAAAAGAACATTTACAAGTCAGGGTATGATATCCTATATGGGCAGAAAGAAGAGAAAAGAAGGAAGAAAAAGGAAGGAAGAAAGGAAGAAGAGGAAAAAAGCAGAAAAAAAAAAAGGAAGGAAGAAAAGAAAAAGAGAAAGAGTTTCACTAGTTAGTCAATCACTGAATGGATGTGGCCTCAATCAAATTGTGATCTTTTTAAGACCTTAGTTTAAAAAAGCTAAAGTCCTATTACATCTAGGGTCATCTGCAGTCCTACTAGTCTATATCTGGCCACTGGATCCAGATGTCTCTGGAAGAGAAAGTGAGGCATGTGATCTTGCATAACCCTCTCACACCTAAGTCCAATTCACTTGAATAATATGACATCACCTCCCTGATGTCATAGCCCTTTTCAAGAACAAAGGATAAATGACAATCTATTCACAGAGGTTGAAAAATACATTACTGGATTGACTTTGCAAGATAAATCACAGATCATTCCTTAACAAGCTAGGTAAAGTATATCATTTTTACCATACCCAAACTATATTAAATCAGCTATGATCCAACTAATAACTATAGTGCTCAGAGTGACTATTATTGTTTTTCTCTTCTTAGAAAGTTTGGCAGTTTTTCCAATTCTTTTAAAAATTCCTATTTTTTTTTCCTAAAAAAGAACTCTGACTCCATTTCATTTTCTAGAGTCAGGAATTTTTCATATTTAGATTTAATACCACTTTTGAAATTGCCTTCTTCTATATATAGTTCTTACGGTGGAGTTGGGAAAAAAGTTTCATATTCTAAACAAACTTAAACCAACAACTTCAGTAAGATCAGCAAAATCCTGTGGGGTTGGCTAACAGCAATATTTCTAAAACCAAATATTTTTAAAACTGCATTTTGCAGAATTCTTCTGTTGTTACTACAAGCAATGTTTACAGCTGTCACTGTACTTTTGAGAAAACTTTTACTTTTGTGACACCATACCCTACAACATATTTTATTCTATGTGCTAGTTTTCATTTTTATCCTAATTATTCTTAATTCCATTGAAATTCTATACTTAATAGTTTGCTAAGACAGTAGCTATGCAGAGGGTGTGAATTATTTATTTATACAGACTAGTTTTAAGTTGAGGCCAACATTAATTCTGGTAGGTCACTGGCTTTGGGAAACTGATTGCCATGTAAATAATCATGGAGCCAATGCCTTTGAATCAGTGTACAAAGTCTAGAATTTATGAATAAAATATCTTTGCATTTATACTTTAAAAGTTATTTTATTGATGAAGCATAGATCTTTGGTAAAGCTTTCCAAGTCTAATTATGCTAATTCCATAATTTTTCATGTTATGCCTTTATACAATTTTCTGATTTGTTATTCTGATGAGTTATAAATATTTGAATTTATTACACCAGAGACACAGAAAGTGCTTACTCATCACTTGTCATTCTAGACATTTAGACATTCCCTTCAAATAAAGGGAATATTGGTTAGTAAGTGGCTACACTACAGGAATTGTAAATCAATCCATCTTTCACCCCCTCCTCTTCTTAGCATACTGTTAGCAAATTTAAGCTAATTTAAAGACCTGAGGATGGATTTTTCATTGATTTTCCAAGATCTGTCTTCCAGAAAAAATGACTTGTAAGTTTTAACAAAATTATGACTCTAAGTCTTATAATTATGGCTCTAAGGTCTCTGGTCTCTGGGTTACATTACATTATATGCCATTTCAGGTCAATGTTCTGACTTGATATTGGGTTACCAGATGGATTTAATAGCAGGTTTAGAAAATAATAGCTTTTATTAAGTAATGTATTGTTAAAAAGAAAAAAAAAAGTTCACCTGCATTGGTTGTGTAAAGCTTATTCTTTCTGTGCATGCAAATGTGCTGATTTGTCTTTCCCCTTTTGCTTTCCCTGTTCATGCTGGCATTTTTATGTGATGACTTTTGTGCTCTCTGTAAACTCAAGATTCCTTTTTGGTTTATCCTGCAATTAATGGAACATATGCATTATGTAGTAGTTCTTTCTTTCTTCTGGCACAACAAACATTTTGGACAAGGACATGATTTGTTTCGACATTAAGTTCATTAGTGGACAAAAAAAGATGCATTCCTTACCCGCCCACAGACATATACAACATTTGGTGTAGCATTCAAAGTAGGTAACCCCAGCCTTAAATATGCTTCACAAATACCTTAGTAGCTCTGGATTGGAAGCTAGAAGTACAAACTTTGAACTTTCCAGGTAGCCTTGATCTTAACATTCCCTCCCTAAGAACAGGAAACTATTGGAGACACTAGGCATCAGGCAAGTTAATTAATCAAGTTTCTTTATTTTTTTTCTCTCTGTGTAACTATATTGATGAAGAAAAGAACATTATTTCTTTGGCCAGAGAGTTGTGATTTGTGTGTGTGTGTGTGTGTGTGTGTGTGTGTGTGTGTGTGTGTGTGTGTGTTTGTGTGTGTGTGTGTGTATGTTTTTGTTTTCAAGTTTGTTTTTATTGTTTTGGGATAGACAGATAAATGGATAAATTAATAGATGAACTGAAGAGAGGTAAGTCAAAGAGAGGTTCTATCAAAGGATAGAGCCCTGGGCTTGAAATAAGGGAAACCTGAGTTCAAATTCATACTCAAACAGTTATTAGCTATATGAATCTGGGCAAGTTATTTAACTTTTGTTTGCCTTAATTTACTGGAGAAGGAAATGGGAGCCCATTCCAGTATCTTAGCTTAAAAAACACATATGGGTCATAAAGAGTTGAGCATGAATAAGATGATAGTGAGACATATATAAACACACATCTACACATCCACATATGAGTGAATATACATATATATATATATACACATAGATATGTTTGCTTTTAGACACTCATACACAATATGTGATCTTAGATATCCATATTCATGTATTTTCAATTCTTTTTTTATTTTTCCCCAAATTTATTTTATTTAAAGAAACAGAATAAGAAAAAAGAGAAACTGAAAAGGAATACAAAACAAATTAAAACAAAACAAAAGAAAGCATTGTCATGTGCCCAGCAAAACAGCAGGGAGAATTCAAAATATATAACAACAAAACTAGTAAAAGAAAGTGTGTGTGTGTATATGTGTGTGTGTGTGTGTGTGTGTGTGTGTATAATTAAAATAAGTTATATTCATGAGTGTTCATCTTTTCTTTACTTCCTTGTAAATTGTTATTTTGTTCTTTGCTATTAATCTTTTTTTTAAATTTTATTCTTTTTTTCCCTCTTTTCATCCCCATCCCACTCCCAAGTAGGCTATATTTAAGAAGGGGTATATTTATATATACATATGTAAATACACACATACACACACACACACACACCATACATATACCTTTTCTATTCCTATTGATCCTTTTCTTTAATTCTGCTCCTAATTTGCCTTGCTATTACTTAACCTCCCCCATCCATGGATTCCTCCCTTGCCTTCTTCCCTCATCCATCGCTTCCTTGTCTGCCCATCCTTCCCCTCCTTATTTCTTTATAAATTTTGGAGAGTGCTATACTCTTCATAGTATATACATGGTGTTACCTATTTAAAACATTCCCAATGTAAGTTTTCTGAACTATGAGCCCTCTTTCCCCCTCTAATGCTTCTGTATCTATTCTTCCTCTGTATCTCATTTGAATGATATAATTATTATTTTTACTTAATTCTGCTTCAATCTTTCTTTTGAGCTGTTGTATTGCTGATTTCAATCAAACATATTCTATACATTTTTCATGCAAATAGATTATCCATGTAAAATTCCTTGAAATTGATCATTGATATTGGTTCTTATATGTGAAATTTTCTATCAAGTTCAGGTTTGGTTAATAGAAAATTCTGAAAATATGTAAGTTCATTGAATGTCCATTTTTTCTCACTCACCATTATAGATTATTTTGTTGGATCTGATATTTTTTTGGCTGCAAGCTTAGTACCTTTAATTGTTGGGTAGATATGATTCCAGGACTGCAGTGTTTTATTGTGGCCACTGATAAGTCCTGTACAATCCTAATTGTAACTCCAGTATATTTTAATTATTTTTTCTTGTTTCTTGCAAAATTTCCTCTTTAAGAGATCTTAAAAAAGGGATAAGGACCTGTATGTGCAAGAATGTTTGTGGCAGCCCTCTTTGTAGTGCCCAGAAACTGGAAACTGAATAGATGCCCATCAATTGGAGAATGGCTGAATAAATTGTGGTATATGAATATTATGGAATATTATTGTTCAGTAACAAATGACCAACAGGATGATTTCAGAAAGGCCTAGAAAGACTTACATGAACTGATGCTGAGTGAAATGATCAGGGCCAGGAGATCATTATATATTTCAACAATAATATTATATGATGATCAATTTGCAATGAGATGTACCAAATCAGTTCCAATGCAGCAGTAATGAACTGAACCAGCTACACCTAGCGAAAGAACTCTGGGAGATGACTAAGAACCATTACATTGAATTCCCAATCCCTCTATTTTTGCCTGCCTGCATTTTGGATTTCCTTCACAGGCTAATTGTACAATATTTCAGAGTCCGATTCTTTTTGTACAGCAAAATAACGGTTTGGTCATGTATACTTATTTTGTATTTAATTTATACTTTAATATATTTAACATGTATTGGTCATCCTGCCATCTAGGGGAGGGGGTGGAGGAAAGGAGATGAAAAATTGGAACAAACGGTTTGGCAATCGTCAGTGTTGTAAAATTACCCATGCATATAATTTGTAAATAAAAAGCTATTAAAAATAAAAACAAATAAAATAAAAATAAATTTCCTCTTTAATCTGGGACTTTCAAAATTTGACAATTATGTTCCTATGTGTTTTCCACTAAGGATTTCATTCATAGATGGTGATCAGTGGATTTGTTTGTATGTCTACTTTCCCCTTATGTCCTATTGATGAGGGCAGGGTGATGAAGGAGAAGTGTGGCAGGAATGTGTGTGCAATCCTCATTCTTCAAGGTTGCAGGCTCATAGAGAAGGAAATTCGCTTACTCAAAGGCTGTGATAAAAAGGCTTTTATTGTTAGAAAGACACCAAGATAAGAGCATTCTTTTTTTTTTCCCTTGAGAATTAACTTTATTTATTTTTTTATTATAGCTTTTTATTTACAA
Source organism: Antechinus flavipes (assembly GCF_016432865.1). Classification (NCBI taxonomy): domain Eukaryota; kingdom Metazoa; phylum Chordata; class Mammalia; order Dasyuromorphia; family Dasyuridae; genus Antechinus; species Antechinus flavipes. Next base: position 295,487,597 of record NC_067400.1, on the reverse strand, counting down.
GTTATATACATGGGTGATTTTACAGCATTGACAATTGCCAAACCTTTTGTTCCAATTTTTCCCCTCCTTCTCTCCATGCCTTCCCCCAGATGACAGGTTGACCAACACATGTTAAGTATGTTAAAGTATAAATTAAATGCAATATAAGCATACATGTCCTAACAGTTATTTTGCTGTACAAAAAGAATCAGAGTTTGAAATGGTCTACTATTAGCCTGTGAAGGAAATAAAAAATGCAAGCAGACAAAAAATATAGGGATTGGGAATTCTATGTAATGGTTCATAGTCATCTTCCAGAGTTCTTTCGCTGGGTATAGCTGGTTCAATTCATTACTGGTCTATTGGAGCTGATTTCATTCATCTCATTGTTGAAGGGGGCCATGTCCATCAGAATTGATCATCATATAGTATTGTTGTTGAAGTATATAATGATTTCTTGGTCCTGCTCATTTCACTCAGCATCAGTTCATGTAAGTCTCTCCAGGCCTTTATGAAATCATCCTGTTGTCTATTTCTTACAGAACAATAATATCCCATAATATTCATATACTACAATTTATTCATCCATTCTCCAATTGATGGGCATCCACTCAGTTTCCAGTTTCTGGCCACTATAAAGAGACCTGCCACAAACATTCGTGCACATGCAGGTCCCTTTCCCTTCTTTAAAATCTCTTTGGGATATAAGCCCAGTAGAAACACTGCTGGATCAAAGGGTATGCACCGTTTGATAACTTTTTGAGCATAGTTCCAAATTGCTCTCCAGAATGGCTGGATGTATTCACAATTCCACCAACAATGTATCAGTGTCCCTGTTTTCCCACATCCCCTCCAACATTCCGCATTATCTTTCCCTGTCATTCTAGCCAATCTGACTGGTATGTAGTGGTATGTCAGAGTTGTCTTAATTTGCATTTATTTGATTAATTGTATTATTTGGATTAATTTGATGAATGATGATTTGGAACATCTTTTCATATAGCTAGAAATAATTTCAGTTTCTTTGTCTGAGAATTGTCTGTTCATATCTTTTGACCATTTATCAATTGGAAGATGGGATAAGAGCATTCTTAGTGGGCAATATCATTCTCAAGAGAGAAATGATTTTTGCAAAGAGATATTTTCTGAAGGTCTACTTTATACAGAAATAGAATAATAGAACAGAATAGGCAAGACCACTTAAATTTGTATATGAAAAGGTACATTCTATGGATATTCTTCTTCTTGGTTCCATAGGGTGTGGGACCATTTAGGTTTGCATATGAAAAGAGTCATTCTCTGGATATTCTTCCTGGTTCCAGAGAATTTAAGACCATTTAAGTTTATATAATTTTTTGTTGGTGATTTTACATAACTTTACAGGGCTGTCTGGTTTCTCTCTCGTCACTATCACTCCAGTGATATCCTTTTTTTCTTGGATTATTTGGATTAAAATTGGATTAATCCAATTTTCTTGGATTATTTTTTGTATTACTGTGTCAATGTCCTTTTTTTGGTTACAACTTTCAGGCCGTCCAATTATTCTTATATTTTCATTTATTGGTCTGCTCTCCAGATTTGTCATTTTTCTTATAAGATGTTTCACGTTCTGTTCTATTTTTTTCATTCTTAGAATCTGTAGCTTTGCTGTCTTCCCTTTATCCAATTCTAATTTTCAAAGAGCTATTTTTGTCTCTGAGATTCTGTACCTACATTTCTAGTTGGTTAGCTTTTTTCATAATTTTCTTGTTTTTCTTGGATAGTTTTTATTTATTTTGTTATAGTTTTCCCTCAATGTCTCTCATTTGATTTTTAAATTATTTTTTGAGTTCTTCTATAAATTCTTTCTGGGCAGGGAGCCATTTCATATTACTCTTTGGAATAAAAGCTTTTTTTTTTTTAAAATTATTATTTCAGTATTCTCCTCTGAAGATGAATCCCAGTCTTCTCTGATCCCATAGTATGTTTTTATGGTGGGGTTATTTCTTCTTTGTGTGTTACTTTTTTTTTTTTTAAAGAGGTGTTAATGTAAGCACCTCTAATCCTGGTAGAGGGGACAGTGTCTCTGGCTTCACTTCAGCTCTTCTCTCTGTGAGGAACCTCAAACCAATAGTTCTACCCTCCAGCAAGTGCCCATAGCCAGCAGCATCCCTGCCCCTTATCTCTGCACTCAAGAGTATGCTTGTTTCTTCTTGCTCAAGGTTGCCTCCTGCAACACACCATAGCACAGCACAGTCTGGAGTTCTCAATCAGTCAAGTTTCTCTCAGTCTTCTGGACTCAGGCCAGTATTTCACAAGCAGTCTGGGAGGTGAAAGTGTCTGTGGTTCCTGCTGGGGTTTCAGCCTCACCCAGCTGGTCACAGGCCTCCCCACTTGGTGTTTCTGTAAAGCTAGCCCAAAAGTGTTTGCACTTCACAAGAATTAATCTTTTTTTTTTTTTTTTTTGGCTGAGGCTATTGGAGTTAAGTGACTTGCCCAGCGTTACACATGTAGGAAGTGTTAAGACCAGTTTTGATCTCACAATCTCCTGACTCCAAGGCTAGTACTTTATCCACTGCTCCACCTACCTGCCCCTTTCTCAAGTCTTCTTGATTTTTCACAAATATTTGTTTGTCCTGAAGCACAAATTTGATTTGTTTGTGAGGGAAATTGGGAGAGCTTGAAATTTACCAACCTATTCTGCCATCTTCCCAGAATCCTCCCATTCGCATACATTATTAATGAAAAAACAAAACAAAACAAAACACTGGATTTGAATTTAGGAGAACTGGATTCTTGTTCCAGCTCCACTACTAATTATAGTCTAATAACTTTGGAAAAGTTAATTTGTCTTTCTCTGCTAGAGTAAGGCAGACATTTCTAAAATGGACATCTTTTTACACATAGAAATATAGAATATATAAATAAGAAAACAGGGGAAAACATTTTGAAAATGTACATGCAATATGAATTAAAAGATATATTTTGATACCTTTCTATAATAGAATTTTGGAGTCTGACAATGGGAAATTTTCAGACCATCTTTTAGTATTTTTGTATTTAAATCCCTTTGGATGAAACCAAAGATGAATCTACTACTTACTAAATGTAACTCCATGATGAAAAGAATCTGAGTGAAGTTCCAATTAAAAATATATATGCACAAGTGTATTGACATGTTTTGTCTTTTCTTTTTAGATCGAAATCAATTCTGTTTTAGTGTCAGTACAGTCTGGGTAAAAAGGATACCCTACTGTGATTTCAACATAATAGAAGCTGATTGAAATGTCAATGACTCAGCTGTGTTTTCTATTGCAAAGTTAAACATAGACTTTTCCTTTAAACAAAATGATTCAGAAGAAGTGGGAGTATTAGGACAATAGGGCAGAGAAAAAGAATATTAGTTCATTTTATGACCTATTACACAGATAAAAAAAAAAACAAAACATAAAACTTCCTAAATTGCTCAGAAACTTTGAGCGAAAATGCCCTACAATATGCCCTATATATTCAAGAACAAAACAATTTGTAGCAACTCAAATCTCAAAAAATTTATGTAATTGGAATTTATTTCTTGGCTATAAAATATAAATTCAATATTTTTACATATATAAATACATATAAGCATATATGTATCTGACGTATATATATATACACATACACACACATATATATATTCTATGACTATGTGGATATATGTGTACATATGTACCATACAGACATAACCTTCTGCAAAAGAGGGAAAGAAGTTTATTAGATTTTATTCTTGAAATGACTAGGATCGTAGGGAACAAAAATGATCTATATTCTACTCTTTGGAGAGGTATGAATCTTCTTTGCAAAATGCAAATTGCTTGACTGAAGTAATCCTCACAAGGATATATTTTTATAATATTGGCCTGGGCATACTATTCCACAATGACACCATAAATATGTGTAACCCTTGTTTTTGTGTCATATTCTTCCTCCATACACAAAGGTCTAAGGGAGAGTCTGGGGTTTACTCACTTCTCTGCTTTGCCATTCTAATCTCAGTATCTGACATTCTTTAATGGTAGCAACCAAATCTCTTAATAAGTACAGTTTTACAGTGTTAGATGTGAAGTTTTATTTACAAGTTAATGTAAACAAATAGAATTTAGACTATAGCCCATAAAATATAATGATCCCCAACAAAGAGAAGTTATTTTATTAGAAAACAATTAAATTTCAGTGCATAATGGTCCTAAGTATGACTCCAGAAAGGAAAAGTTGAGGTTCTACATTATTTTCCCCTCTAGCCACTCTGTAAGAAAGGTTAGTTATTTCTTGTGGTTTTGATGAGTTCTTGCTATTGTTATCAAGCATCAGCAGTTCTCATTTCTTCTTGGCTTCCATAATTCTCTATCTTGAAGCTCTCATTATATCTTAGTCTCAATAAATGGTACTTTCCTTGTCTCAAGACCCTGCTTTCTAATTCATAGAGTTCTGCTTTCTATGAATATTCTATATTTTAAGCAGGTGGCCTTTTCATCAATAACCTCATTTAGCTGTCTCTGCAGGTCTGACATTCTCCTTCATCAACTAATGTAACTTGTCTTCCCCACAGATAAACTCTCGAATTAACCAATATGGGAAAGAATTTTCATGGAGCATTTACAGCTCAAACACATCTCTAATATTCTTAAATTTGTTTGACCCATGATATTCATAGATTCATGCCTCTGCATAAAAAGTCTGTCAAAGAATAGAAGAGCTCTCCTTTTGTACTTCATAAGAAAGCTTCTGTACCAATTCCAGGGAAATTCACTTGGACTTATTAGAGTTGGCTTTCTCTCTTCCACAGTGCCTTAGAGATGGGCCTCCTATTTATGTTAGAACTTTATTTAGGGTCTCGAGATTTCTAGGACCAATCCCTTTTTCTTGTGTTTGACTTTTCTCCCCTTTATTTAGCCAGGCCATGTCATTAAATCATACAAGTTTACATATTAAAAAATTTAAAGAAATTAAGTGCAGAAATAACTTTTCTCAGTAATTGTGATGAGTAGAAGTGTAAAAGTATTCCATACAGGAGGAAAATGGATTTGTCTTCCCAGATATATACATCATAAATAAATCATAATTTAGTGAAAACAAGCTTCTGTAATTAATGACCAATGACATATTAATCATTAATAATGTTTGTAATTTTGCTCCTTTGCAACTATCATCTTTGACATCACCTCTCCTGATTCCATGTTGATATGGAAACAACACCATCACTCACGGTGTAAACATATATTTATGGACAAAAACTTCCAAATTTAATTGTCAGATTTGGGGAGACATACTAAATTTGAAATTAATTAGCTTGGATTAAAAAAAAAACATTTAATCTCAAATTCAAATAATATGGTCCAGAGGAAAGTGTACTGTCTTGAGACTCACAGCCTTGCATTCTAAACTTTAACCATTTTACTATGCAAATTGGGCAAATCACTTCAGTTTTTTGGAGTCTTTTTTTCTCAACAACAAAATGAGAAAGAAGGAAGGGATGGGATTACATGATGATAATCATTGATATTTATATAGTACTTTAAAGTTTGTGAAGAGTTCAGAAAACTATCTCACTGGAGCTTCACAACAATCTTATGAGGAATCATATTATAAGTATTTTTACAGGTGGAAATTGAACTCATAATTTCCTGACTTTTAAATCTATCTCTATTTACCATGCCTTACTGGCTCACATGAAAAAAAATGTCACATTTGTAAAGTACTTTAAGTTCTACAAATAATGTCTTCATGACAACCTTAGAAAATCAAGAATACAAGTATTTTTATCACTCTAAGGTTTAGGAAGGCTGTGATACACTCAAAGCAATGTTATGTCTTAGTTTTGTTTCTGCTCTATAATTCTATGATTCTGAAGGAGAGAGAGGTTTTTACTCCCATTTAAATGAAGCACTCATTTAATTGCATCAATCATAGTATGAACCAGGTTTCTTCTTTTCTTCTTCTTCTTCTTCTTCTTCTTCTTCTTCTTCTTCTTCTTCTTCTTACAACATCATATTAGATAGTGTTATAGACAATAGGTTATTGGATGACAAATCAAGGATAATTTATTTAAAATACAAAATGAATCATTTTGCAAAAGATACAGAGGATAGTACAGCTTAACTTTGGTCAGCTTTGTCGTTAGCAAATTCCACCTTTGCAAGTAGCTATCCTTGTCCAGTTCAGCAAAGATATTTTTAATGTTATGCAAATTTTATAATAGGGCTGAGGCAATCCTTGCAACTATATTGAGGATCACTTTGCACAGACAGAACACTTTGATCAATAGTTTCTTGACTTACATAATGACATCTCCCTTTATACCTGCCTAACATATCAATAATTGTCATTATTGTCTAAAGGGTGAAATCCTGGTCTTTATTGAAGAGGAAGAAGAAACTCTACAAAATAATAGTTAATCTTTGAACTTTCAATTCTCATTTTTTTCTGATACAACTTTCTTGCGTGTTTTTTTTTCAAAACACATCCTAGCAAATTTTTATTTAAAGCTTTTTATTTTCATAGCATATGCATGGATAATTTTTCAACATTAACTCTTGCAAAACCTTGCATTCCAATTTTCCCTCCTTTTCCCTCACCCTCTCCTCTAGATAGCAAGAAATCCAATATATGTTAAACATGGTAAAATATATGTTAAATCCAATATATACATGCATATCATTTATACAATTATCTTACTGCACATAAACAAAATCAAATCAAAAAGGAAAAAAAAAATGAAAAAATAAAATGCAAGCAAACAACAACAAAAAGACTGAACATGCAATGTGAATCACACAATTTCCACAGTCCTCTCTCTGGGTGCAGATGGTTCTCTTCATCACAAGATGAACTGGCCTCAATCATATCATTGTTGAAAAGAGCCTTGTCCATCAGAATTGATCATTATATGATCTTGTTGTTGCTGTGTACAATGATCTCCTGGTTCTGCTCACTTCACTTAGCATCAGTTCATGTAAGTCTCTCCAAACATCTCTGAGAATTCTGATAATTTCTTACAGAACAATAATATTCCATAACATTCATATGCCATAACTTATTTAGCCATTCTCCAACTGATAGACATCCCTTTGGTTTCCAGTTTCTGGCCACTACAAAAAGCACTCCCACAAATATTTTTGCACATGTGGGTCCCTTTCCCTCCATTAAGATCTCTTTGGGATATGAACGCAGTAAAAACACTGCTGGATCAAACGGTATGCACAGTTTGATAGCCCTTTGGGCACAGTTCCAAATTGCTCTCCAGAATGGTTGGATTAGTCCACAACTACACCAATAATGTATTAGTGTCTCAGTTTTCCCACATCCCCTCTAACATTCATCATTATCTTTTCCTGTCATTTGATACCACTTTATTCAAACATTGTTATTATTGTTATTGGGGTCATGAAAAGTCGAACAAGACTAAATAACAACAATAACAATTTAGATGATTTCATCTTGAAGAAGCTAAAGATTCAGAAATATAAGATTTTTTTATATATTTCATTTGATTCTCACAACAACCCCAAAGGGAAATACTAGTGTTAGTGTCATTTTATAGTTGAGGAAACTCATGTTTACAAAGATTAAGTAAATAGTCTAGTTCACACAGCTAATAATAATAAGCTAATGTCCAATTTAAACTCACATCCTTCTGACTCTCTTTACCACATAAATTATCTGTTTGTATTTAAAGTATAGTCTCTTTTCTTCCAATCCTCAGTAGAATGTATACTTATCAAATTCAGAAACATTTTTTTTCTTTGCCTTTGTATACCTAACACTCTATATTATTGAGCTGAATTTGCTTGGATTGATTTCAGCATATGAGCTCCTATCTTGTTCTTTGTGACTAAGACCCTATGCTGTAATAAAGTTTCATTAATTGTATTTCTGTCTTGTCTCTCTACTTCTGAGTTATTGATTTTACTTTCCTGACTTATTCTTATTCATTTTCTTTGAGATTTTGATCTAGGTCTGTATCTCCTTTTCTGCATGTCCTCCCAGGTAATAGAATGCTGCTCATAACCCCAATTACTCTACTTAATTCAATGCTACCTGCTCCATTCTTTCCCACCTGGCTACTTCCTGGACTTTATTATTTCTAGATGCTCATCTTCCTGGAAAAATATGTCAAATATGAAAGTCATACTTTTTTTTTTTTTAGTATCACCTACTCCTCAGAGCCCTTCCTACAGGCTGATTGGAGAAAGAACAGGATAGATATCAGAGAAGGTATTTTCTGATCCTTCATTTAAAGAGGAGGTCCAGGACAATAGATTGTGAGCTTTTGGGGGGGGGGCAGAGACTTCCTTTCTTTGTATCTCCAGTATTTAGCACAATGCCTGGCATGTAGTATATTTTTTTTTAACTTATTGACTGGTTCCTCCTTGATGCTATCTGTATAAATTTAAGGAAGGGACTTCTGTTTACTATTCCCTCATAGCACACTCCTGCTTAAATATTTACCCTCAGCAAATAATCTGAGGTGAATTTGTCGACATTTTGATTTTTAAAGTTATCTGGGCTTTGGAGGAGACTCAAGAATTGTCCTTTCAAGGAACTTCTCAGTGCCCTGAACTCAAGATTTCAATAAAGTCCATATGCTATTGTTCTTAATTGCTTGGTAAATCATATAAATAATCCCTATAGTTCATTTAGTAGAATTCTATACAGTTCACAATTTAATGTCTCCAAATTAAAAACCTTGGTCATGACATAATTTTATTAATTTGTGTCTCTGGATATTATATCAGCCTATATACATTATATACAGGGTGTACCAAAAGTCATAGTGCAAGTTTAGGCTATTAAAGCTTAATTGCTCTATTACTTTTAGGACAACTATCATAAAGTGTTTTTACATATCGAATAGACAAATAACAAATTGCAATGTTTACCAGAGATAATTGCCTACTTAATGCTTATAAGAAATTGTCCTAAGCCATGCAAATAGAAACAGACTCTGGAAAATTAAAATAATTATTATTTTAAAAAAACTAACAAAATGAAAAATAGAGAAAAAGTAAAAGGAAAAAATAGCTTATCCTCTCAGAGGTAAAGACTAGTTTCTGATGAGCAATCAGAACATATTAATTTCTCCTCAGAGGGATTAGATTCCCAAAATCAACAGAAAGTCATCTTTTCTCTATTTCTGACAGGCAGAGTCTGAATAATTCTATCTCACTGCGTAGATAGGGAGGAGAAGAGCAGAATCTGGATTCCCATTCGCTTTGAGGATCACTGTATGAACTAATGTTTTCTAGTTTAGTGGCTATTCCAATCTGAAATAGGTTTGATTCAGCCTCCCTTCAACCTCTTCACTCATCTTGGTATGGGAAATATCTAATCTAATCTAAGTAGATTAGTATAAAATTGACTTCCACATTGCAAATTTTCCAAATTACTGCCATGTCATGCTTAGAAATAAGCATGTATCTCTTTAGAAGTGCCTAGGGTTCAGGCTTAGCAATGAGCAGTCCCCTAGGCTAAGGCAGGAGAAAGAGACTGCTATCTGCCTCTTTCCTGGCATTCCAAATGAAAATGTCTTATTTTGTTGGGAGGAGAAGAGAAGTGTGCTATAGAAAGAATAAGAAAGATATAGGATGTCTTCTTGGGATGTATTAAATCATGGTAAAAGATGATAGGATAGGAAATTAATTTTTTATCTATTCGTAGAATTAGAATGTCATTAATGATGATGTTGGAAATCCATACACACCCTTAAGAAGTTAGTAGAAAAAATAGAAGAAAAGTCAGTCAATTATCATTTATTAAGTACCTACTGTGTGTCAGAAGTTTTCTGAAGTAAGGAGGATAAAAATATAGGCCAATTCTTACTTTCAAGGATCTCAGTTGAGTGGAAGGAAATGTTGACCAACTTTAAACGTGATTTATCATGTAATGTCACTTCTCTGGACCTTAGTGTCTTCATCTATAAATTGGGGTTTGTGAAGGGCTGAATAACAGAATATCTATGATCTCTATGACTTTTAATCCTAGGATCATGTATGAGGAAGAGAGATTTGACTTGTCATGTTGAGATCTGGAGAATTTCACTAAGTTCAGTTGGTAGATAATTATAGAAAATAATGAGTATTTGTCATAATTGATTCCTACTTCCCTTTACAAAATGTTTGCTTTTTTTTCAAAGTTTTCTCTATATTCAAGTAGGTTATTTTTATTTTTTTATCACAAGAGCCTCGCATAATGTTTTACATGTAGCAATGTTTTTGAAGTTAACTTAATTATTGCATAAAAAGTGTAGAGTGGGAATATATTAAGTTATTTATGGAAAATATATGATCCAATTTTTAAGTCAAATTGCTTAATTGTCTACATTGACTAATCAATCAACATATATTTTTAAATCACTACTAAATGTTGGCCCCCATGCAAGGTGCTCAAAACTATGTAAGTAGATCTTGTAAGATGATCTTTAGATCCTTTATCTCTTGAGAATGTCCTCATCCTTGTAGATGTTTTGAGGAAGAGAGAAAAAGTAAGAAACTCAAGATTTTGTAAATATCATAAAATTCTTTTCTTTTCTTCTTCTTCTTCTTTTTTTTTTTTTTAGTATCACCTACTCCTCAGAGCCCTTCCTACAGGCTGATTGGAGAAAGAACAGGATAGATATCAGAGAAGGTATTTTCTGATCCTTCATTTAAAGAGGAGGTCCAGGACAATAGATTGTGAGCTTTTGGGGGGGGGGCAGAGACTTCCTTTCTTTGTATCTCCAGTATTTAGCACAATGCCTGGCATGTAGTATATTTTTTTTTAACTTATTGACTGGTTCCTCCTTGATGCTATCTGTATAAATTTAAGGAAGGGACTTCTGTTTACTATTCCCTCATAGCACACTCCTGCTTAAATATTTACCCTCAGCAAATAATCTGAGGTGAATTTGTCGACATTTTGATTTTTAAAGTTATCTGGGCTTTGGAGGAGACTCAAGAATTGTCCTTTCAAGGAACTTCTCAGTGCCCTGAACTCAAGATTTCAATAAAGTCCATATGCTATTGTTCTTAATTGCTTGGTAAATCATATAAATAATCCCTATAGTTCATTTAGTAGAATTCTATACAGTTCACAATTTAATGTCTCCAAATTAAAAACCTTGGTCATGACATAATTTTATTAATTTGTGTCTCTGGATATTATATCAGCCTATATACATTATATACAGGGTGTACCAAAAGTCATAGTGCAAGTTTAGGCTATTAAAGCTTAATTGCTCTATTACTTTTAGGACAACTATCATAAAGTGTTTTTACATATCGAATAGACAAATAACAAATTGCAATGTTTACCAGAGATAATTGCCTACTTAATGCTTATAAGAAATTGTCCTAAGCCATGCAAATAGAAACAGACTCTGGAAAATTAAAATAATTATTATTTTAAAAAAACTAACAAAATGAAAAATAGAGAAAAAGTAAAAGGAAAAAATAGCTTATCCTCTCAGAGGTAAAGACTAGTTTCTGATGAGCAATCAGAACATATTAATTTCTCCTCAGAGGGATTAGATTCCCAAAATCAACAGAAAGTCATCTTTTCTCTATTTCTGACAGGCAGAGTCTGAATAATTCTATCTCACTGCGTAGATAGGGAGGAGAAGAGAAGTGTGCTATAGAAAGAATAAGAAAGATATAGGATGTCTTCTTGGGATGTATTAAATCATGGTAAAAGATGATAGGATAGGAAATTAATTTTTTATCTAATCTTACAAGAAGATGTTTTGGGCAGAACCTGAAACAAGGTACTAAGTAGAACTAATTAATACAAGGCTTGTGTCCACACCTTTACTCATTGGAGTTCAATGAGTTCACACCTCCCTTGAAGTTCTTTGGGCCAGAGAGCACTATGGGAGAAAACCCATAATCCCTCTCTCTCGTATCCCACAATTCCTCCCTCTTGTATAAAAGAAACAGACACAGCACTTTGGGGGATTTTCACCGGAATGGCATGAAGACTGGAGCTGGCTGGAGGCTGAAGAAAGTAGAGGCAGAGGCTGAAGGACCAGACCTTTGGATTTAAAGACATTTGGAGAGAGCTCTTGGAACCAAGCAGAGAGATAGGCCTCTAAGCTAACCGGGCTATATTGGGATAATAAAAGATCTGAACTTTTATCACCTGGCTGCTTTTTGAGAAGAAAAAGATCACCACATTTTGGCGCCCTGAACGTGGGACAAACAGACCCCTCAGTGGATTTCAGTGGAAAAGCTCCGATCCTCATTCAAGTGGAAAAGCCTCTGATCCTGATCCAGTGGAAAAGACTTCAACCCAGAAATTAGGGTGAGTGCAACAAAGAAATTTTGTTAGAAGAGTTAAAGTAGAATTTCATCTAAGATGGGACAGATATTTAGAAAACAGTCTGTTTCTGTTCAAGGAAAATGTTTAGAGAGCATTGTCAAAATTATGGAAAGCCAAGGTTTAATTATAAGTTTACAGCAAATCACTGAACTTTTACAAACTGTAAAGGACATATGTCCTTGTTTCTCTCTTGATAAGGAATTAGATCTAAATGAATGGAAATTGGTTGGAGAGGATCTTTGTCAATTCTATGATAAAAATGGGCCTAACTCAATAATTAATACATATAATGTAATACAATTGTTGTTTCAGGTCCAAAATGTTAAAAATTTAAGGATTTCCATTTTCCTTTTGGTGTGAAGAATATACTTAAATGTAGAAAGCTGTGAAATACTCTACCTGAATTCTGATTCTAGCATTTAGAGGATCCACAGATGCAGTTTCCAAAGAGTTAATTTATTATAAATTGGTAATTAAAATTATCTTACTGAGACTTAATAGAGATGCAGGGTGTATTGATTTTTATTTTTTTATCACAAGAGCCTCGCATAATGTTTTACATGTAGCAATGTTTTTGAAGTTAACTTAATTATTGCATAAAAAGTGTAGAGTGGGAATATATTAAGTTATTTATGGAAAATATATGATCCAATTTTTAAGTCAAATTGCTTAATTGTCTACATTGACTAATCAATCAACATATATTTTTAAATCACTACTAAATGTTGGCCCCCATGCAAGGTGCTCAAAACTATGTAAGTAGATCTTGTAAGATGATCTTTAGATCCTTTATCTCTTGAGAATGTCCTCATCCTTGTAGATGTTTTGAGGAAAGAGAGAAAAGTAAGAAACTCAAGATTTTGTAAATATCATAAAATTCTTTTCTTTTCTTCTTCTTCTTCTTCTTCTTTTTTCTGATTTGTTTGTGAAAATATAGGCCTAATTTAAGTCAGTGCAATTTGTAAAATTTTGACAGTTGTAGCTTGGTTCTATTTCTAGGAGATAAAGATGGTCTTTTTCTTGTTTTCCCATATGTTTCATATTGCACCAGGCACATAGAAGTAACACATTAACTTTTCACAGATTATAGTGCTATCTTTTGGATTTTTTTGTATTATATTGTTTTTGCTTTATTTTAATAGAAGTGACTGACTTTTATATACTTAGGAAAATTTATGTCATTCTACTTGAAAGACATTAGAGAAATGTTTTTAAAAATGTAAAGAAAATAGGGCATATTTAAACATTTCATTTCTAACCATATAGAATTTTTTAAGTTGGTGCAGTTTCAGATTTTGAAATAAAAGGAACATCATTGTTCTGTGTTTGGAACAGGCAACATGGCATGATTTGAAAAATCATTTTTTGAAGTAAGAATACTTGCGTTCAAGTTACAGCTTTGTTCTTTACTATTATATGTCTTTGGAAAAATGGTGATCTCTCTAATTCTCAGTTTTTTCATTCATAAAATTCAAATAATACTAGTTTGACTTCATTACTTTAAGGAAAATACCCTGTAACTAGAAATTACTTTCTAAATTTGAAATGTCATTATTTTATTCAAAACCACTCTACCCAATGTTGAACTATTCATTTTTATATGAAAGAAATTTTAATGTGGTTATAACTTTGGTTTAGAGCTAATAAACAAATCAAGCCATTTATTATTAAATCATTACCATGTGCTAGATACCATAGTAGATGCCTGAGACACAAGAAAAAAGTTCTGCCTTAAAAGAGCTTCCATTATATCCTGGGCCAAAAGAAAAAGAAGAATTGTTCACATATAACCATACATATAAATATATTAGTATTATTGAGAATCAATTAGGAATTAATCAATAATTCAAATCATCCACCTCATGTAAAATATTTATCAAGATGCTAAATTCCATTACCTTAACACAATGAAGACATTTATTGAATAATTCATGAGTTTTAAACTAAGTATTAAAAACTCCTTCATCAACTACAGTATTGTTGCAGAGAAAATATATTTAAATTTGCTGGAGAAATTTAGCTATGTACTTTGGGTCATATACAAAATACTAATGAGTTCTGGTCCAGGAGTTTCATGTATCTAGCAAAAAAAAAAATGAGAAAGCTTCTTGACAGCCCCTAAGAAGAGGGCTATTTGGGAGAAGGGGCAGCATCCAAGATGAACTTGATCTTGATTCCTGGCTTCTCTTCCCCATTTCTTGGTTAGAAAGGAATATGTAATATAGAAGGATCCAGACTATTTTTGATTTCCTATCTTTCCATTAACTTTGAAATAATATCCTGGAAATAACTGATGCCTTTATTGAAATCCAAGGACAGACTGAATTTAAGTTCTAGGTTTCCTAGATGAAAAAGCACATCCTGCCTAACAGAAACATTTTGAAAACTGAATACAAAAGGGCTTTCAAGTACTTTAGCCAAATAAACTCTAAGATTGACCCCACTTTCTCCTGGATTCTGTCAATACTCATGGGAAAAAGCATTATAGAGTTAAGGTGGGATTGCCCCAATGGTACCAAATATACTGCTGCAATAAAATAACCCTTTCTATTGTAACACTAATGCATTGTTAATGGAATTTCTTTCTTCTCTAATTTTTGCCTTAAGATTTCTTCTGCCTTCCCATGATGTCCAGCTCGCTTGTGACAAATGACAACATCTTCCCACATTTCTAGTTTTTCAAAGATCTGGAGGGCTGAACTAGTGCATCCCAATTCAAAAAGCAAAGTTGCAAGCTGGCACTGGATAGCCCAGCGTGTTGGCACCTGGAAGCAATAGAAAATCTTCAGGCGTTCCAATATAGAAGTATTCTTATCTTCAAACTGATCTCCAAGAGCCTTACATGGGAGTTTCAATGCCAATGTGGCCCCAACTTATCACTCCTTGTAAATCACGAGATTCGTGGAGATAGCAATTTGAATAATTTTCTGGAAAGCAATTTGAAAGCTGCCCCAAAGGGCTATTAAATTGTATATTCCTTTGTTCAAGAAATATTACTACTACATCTGTATTCCAGAGAGATCACAAAAAAGGACCTATGTGTACAAGATATTTATAGCAGCTTTTTTTGTGATAGCAAAGAATTGGACATTGAAGAAATATTCCTCATCTTGGGAATAGCTGAACAAATTGTGCTATTTGAATGTAATGGAAAAATTATGCTACGATAAATGATGAACAGAAGACTTTCAGAAAAATCTATAAAGACTTAAATGAACTGATGCTAAGTGAAGTGAGCAGAATCAGGAGAACACTGCATATAGTAATAAAAACATTGTGCAATGACCAACTATGATAGATCTAGTTCTCAGAAATACATTGATTTAAGACTATTACAAAATATTCATGAAAGAAAATGCTATCTACAGCCAGAGAAAGAACTGATAGAGAACAAATGCTTATCAAACCATAGTATTTTCACATTTTTGTTCTTGTTATTGTTGTTGGTGGCTTTTTTGTGTTTTCCCTCTCATTTTGATCTTTCTTTCACAACATGCCTAGTCTGAAAGTATGATTGCACATATATACCATCTATCAGATTATGTGCTACCTTGAGGAGGGAAAAAGAGAGACAAGGAGAAAACTTTGGAATGAAAAATCATATAACTCTGA
The DNA here is from genome assembly GCF_016432865.1 of Antechinus flavipes. Classification (NCBI taxonomy): domain Eukaryota; kingdom Metazoa; phylum Chordata; class Mammalia; order Dasyuromorphia; family Dasyuridae; genus Antechinus; species Antechinus flavipes. Next base: position 295,471,697 of record NC_067400.1, on the reverse strand, counting down.
GTGTTGAAAACTATCTTTATATGTGATTAGCAAAAAATAGAATGCTATTAAGTGGGAAAATTGATAAACATTTAATGAAATAAATAAAAATAGAAAATATGGAATTATTAAAATTCTCTTCTTAAAAAATCAATTAAGTCTGGCTGAGTAAATAAATGATAATAAAATAGATAATAATCTAATGACAATCATAGCATGAAACATGTAAATAGTAATAACTCAATTGATAATTGATAATCATGACAACCATGGCAAGAAACAAATAAGTAGTAATTTCTGAGCCATATTGATAGAAAGACCTCCCAACCACTCAGGGACCTGAGACCAGGAGGGCAGTAGTTAGTTTAGTAGCTTCAGAGTATACAGTACTTTAGGAGTACTTTGGGAATAGGCAGGTATTATCAGATAACTGGAGCCTCTAGGTTAAGGAAACATGGGGCCATTTATCATGACACCATTTAACACTACTCTCAAAATACTATTCCTATAGGAGGTAGCATTTGAGGTGAACTTTGAAGAAAACTAAGGATTATATTGGGATAATAAAAGATCTGAACTTTTATCACCTGGCTGCTTTTTGAGAAGAAAAAGATCACCACAAGAAAGCTTCTTGACAGCCCCTAAGAAGAGGGCTATTTGGGAGAAGGGGCAGCATCCAAGATGAACTTGATCTTGATTCCTGGCTTCTCTTCCCCATTTCTTGGTTAGAAAGGAATATGTAATATAGAAGGATCCAGACTATTTTTGATTTCCTATCTTTCCATTAACTTTGAAATAATATCCTGGAAATAACTGATGCCTTTATTGAAATCCAAGGACAGACTGAATTTAAGTTCTAGGTTTCCTAGATGAAAAAGCACATCCTGCCTAACAGAAACATTTTGAAAACTGAATACAAAAGGGCTTTCAAGTACTTTAGCCAAATAAACTCTAAGATTGACCCCACTTTCTCCTGGATTCTGTCAATACTCATGGGAAAAAGCATTATAGAGTTAAGGTGGGATTGCCCCAATGGTACCAAATATACTGCTGCAATAAAATAACCCTTTCTATTGTAACACTAATGCATTGTTAATGGAATTTCTTTCTTCTCTAATTTTTGCCTTAAGATTTCTTCTGCCTTCCCATGATGTCCAGCTCGCTTGTGACAAATGACAACATCTTCCCACATTTCTAGTTTTTCAAAGATCTGGAGGGCTGAACTAGTGCATCCCAATTCAAAAAGCAAAGTTGCAAGCTGGCACTGGATAGCCCAGCGTGTTGGCACCTGGAAGCAATAGAAAATCTTCAGGCGTTCCAATATAGAAGTATTCTTATCTTCAAACTGATCTCCAAGAGCCTTACATGGGAGTTTCAATGCCAATGTGGCCCCAACTTATCACTCCTTGTAAATCACGAGATTCGTGGAGATAGCAATTTGAATAATTTTCTGGAAAGCAATTTGAAAGCTGCCCCAAAGGGCTATTAAATTGTATATTCCTTTGTTCAAGAAATATTACTACTACATCTGTATTCCAGAGAGATCACAAAAAAGGACCTATGTGTACAAGATATTTATAGCAGCTTTTTTTGTGATAGCAAAGAATTGGACATTGAAGAAATATTCCTCATCTTGGGAATAGCTGAACAAATTGTGCTATTTGAATGTAATGGAAAAATTATGCTACGATAAATGATGAACAGAAGACTTTCAGAAAAATCTATAAAGACTTAAATGAACTGATGCTAAGTGAAGTGAGCAGAATCAGGAGAACACTGCATATAGTAATAAAAACATTGTGCAATGACCAACTATGATAGATCTAGTTCTCAGAAATACATTGATTTAAGACTATTACAAAATATTCATGAAAGAAAATGCTATCTACAGCCAGAGAAAGAACTGATAGAGAACAAATGCTTATCAAACCATAGTATTTTCACATTTTTGTTCTTGTTATTGTTGTTGGTGGCTTTTTTGTGTTTTCCCTCTCATTTTGATCTTTCTTTCACAACATGCCTAGTCTGAAAGTATGATTGCACATATATACCATCTATCAGATTATGTGCTACCTTGAGGAGGGAAAAAGAGAGACAAGGAGAAAACTTTGGAATGAAAAATCATATAACTCTGAGTGTTGAAAACTATCTTTATATGTGATTAGCAAAAAATAGAATGCTATTAAGTGGGAAAATTGATAAACATTTAATGAAATAAATAAAAATAGAAAATATGGAATTATTAAAATTCTCTTCTTAAAAAATCAATTAAGTCTGGCTGAGTAAATAAATGATAATAAAATAGATAATAATCTAATGACAATCATAGCATGAAACATGTAAATAGTAATAACTCAATTGATAATTGATAATCATGACAACCATGGCAAGAAACAAATAAGTAGTAATTTCTGAGCCATATTGATAGAAAGACCTCCCAACCACTCAGGGACCTGAGACCAGGAGGGCAGTAGTTAGTTTAGTAGCTTCAGAGTATACAGTACTTTAGGAGTACTTTGGGAATAGGCAGGTATTATCAGATAACTGGAGCCTCTAGGTTAAGGAAACATGGGGCCATTTATCATGACACCATTTAACACTACTCTCAAAATACTATTCCTATAGGAGGTAGCATTTGAGGTGAACTTTGAAGAAAACTAAGGATTATAGTATGCATTAATTGAAACTGATCAATAATTCATGCTTCAGGAGACAGTGTCATATTTTAAAGCATCATTGCTAAAACTAATTTAGCCTGAAAGTGATAAATCTAGTGACAAATTAATACACTTAGAGACTTTTCTTTTCTTTCATTCTTTTGTCATGTAACCTAGTTTTCCTTAAACTCCAGGAGTGAATTTTCTTATTGTCCTATAGGCTATCCTAGAATAGCATTTTTTTTCCCTTTCCTAAGAACTGAAAGCCCTGGAGATAGTTGGATAATTATAATGTGCAAACTGAGGAGGAAGGTGGAAGTACAAGGAAAATTAAATTTGAGCCAAAATGTGACTATGGTGACAAAAGGAAATATGTTCTAATATGTTCATTGCTCATTCTAAAAAGAAAAAGCATCAATAATAAGAATAGAAGACATAGAAGACAAGAGATAGAGACATGGTATTAAATGATATAATGCTTCTTTTCCGGAAGTTTTGTGGGTTCCTTTCCTTTTTTCATTAGTCTAAGGGGAACAAATTTAGACATCCTTGGTCCTATTTTCTCATCATATATTCCAAATTCTTGGACTTTATTTTCTTTATGGAAGCATCCTCAACACTGGTCTAACACAGCATTGTATGATTATGCAGTGAGTTTTATTTGTAAATGAATTAGCATTATGAAAATGAATATTCAAATTACAACTTGGAACACTCAAATTCTAAAACTTTCAGCATATATATTTATTATTATGATTTCCCCCATCTGGCTCTGGAAATACATTAACTTTGGACCATACCCTTCAGTGTAGATGCCTATTTTATCAAATGCCATCTGTGTATTCCCTGCACTGAGCTGCTATACTTACCTCCTATCCTCTCGTTTTAGGGACAAAGAATAATAGATTCATGAATTTTGATATAAAAATTCCTTAGAGGTAATCAATCTCAACTATCTTATTTTATAAATGATGAGACTGAAACCCATAAATGTTATATTACATGCCCATGGTGTCTGCAGTTGAAAATCCAGGTCTTTCTGACTTCATGTGAACTTCTCTTTTCCAATTGCTATGTTTACTCCTTACGCTATACCCCAGGCTACTGCTGTCCGTATTTATGCATGACATTAATTTTCATTGCTTTATGAAAAGTTTTAGTTTATGCACTAATTCATTTATTCATCCAATATAAATTTATTAAGCATTTACTAAATCTAATGTACCACTTTAGGTGATGGGCATGTGAAAAGGTAAATGGCACAGAACTTGTTCTAAAGGAGTTTATAATCTAATAGGGGTAGAAAGACATGCACACAAATAACTGGCATAAGAGGTGATATAAGTGTGAAGATTGGATCTAAAGAAAGTGGTATGAAAGAAAAATGAGTCATGTGATGAGAAATAGCCTCACATTTTTTATCTTGGAATCATTTGCCCACATTTCCAGATGATCATTATATCTTCTGATAGAAAAACAAGAGATGCAAGATGATATTTTGAACATGGACATTGTCAGAATTTAATTTGCTGAAAACTACATCTTTTAAAAAACATTTTCTCCTCCCTTTCCCCCCAATATGTAGAAAAGTGGGGAGGATTACAAAGTAAATATTTTCTTAATTAAAAAACAATACATAATCAAGGCCCTTGGAGATGTATGGTCAAATCACTAATTTTATAGAAATTGAATTATATGGACTTAGAAAAGTTTGGGATAAAAGTCCAGAATAAAACAGCACAAAGTAATGACAGTAAGCAATCCAACTTTACTAAAGGCAGATACTTGGAATATGAAGGGAAGCCAGGAAGAACTGTGGCTTGTGTCCAGTGACTTTCCAGTGGAACTGAGTGTAGCCAGTGGGGTCCTCATAAAAAAGAGGTACCCAAAAGAGTGAGTTAAGATGGGATTTTATAGGGTCCTTACCTAGAACTAGTAGAAACAGACATTAGAGGATATGATCTAGGAGGACATTCTTTTGGACTATTGCTGGTTCATTCAATTATAAAAATTTCAGTTTATTATTTATTTTTAACCTTGGTTTCTTTTTAATTTTGGATTCCAAATTCTTCTCATTTTATGCACTACTCACAGCAACTCAGAAGATAGGCAATGCTATCATTTATCTTTGCAAAACATATTTCTATATTAGTCATATTTCAAAAAAAGCAAGAAAAACGAAGCGAGAAAATTATACTTCAATTTATATTCAATAGTTCATCAGTTCTCTCTGTATTGGTGGGTAAATTTTTTTTTTTTTTTACCATGAGTCATTTATTTTTGGATCATTGTATTGATCAGAGGAGCCAAGTTACTGATGGTTGTAATCTTAGTACATTTGCCTTCTGGAATACCATATTCCTAGCCCTCTGTTCCTTTAACATGAAAGATTCTAAATCTTCTGTGATCCTGACCGTGACTACATATTTGACTACCATTTTTTTCTGGCTGGTTGAAGTATATGTTCTGAAATTTGGCTATAATGTTTCTAGGAGTTTTCATTTCAGTATCTCCTTTAAGCATTGTTTGGTTGATTCTTTAAATTTCTCTTTTGTACTCTGGATCTAAGATATAAGGGCAGATTCCTTGATAGTTTCTTAAAACATGGTGTGTAGATTCTTTATTTCATCATGACTTTCAGCTCCTCTAATAATTATTAAATAATCTCTCCTCAATCTCTTTTCTAAGTTGGTTGTTTTTTTTATGAAATAGTTCACACTTTCTACTAGTTTATCATTCTTTTGATTTTGTTTTATTGTTTCTTGATGTCTCATAGAGTCATTGACTTTCACTTGCCCAATTCTAATTTTAATTACTTATTTTCTTCAGTGAAGAAAGCACTCCTTTTTCCATTCAGCCATTTCTATTTTTTATGGAGTTCTTCTCTTCAGCAAATTTTTGGGCCTTTTTCACAATTTGGCAAAAATAAAAATTTTAAGGTGTTGTTTTCTTCACTATATTGAGCCACTTTTTAAACCAACTACTTAAGACTCTTTTCATAATTTTCTTGCATCACTCTCATCACCCACCCAATTTTTCTTTACCAGTCATCTCTCTTTTTTAACTTTTCAAATAATTCTTGATGGATTTGGGCTGAATTAACATCTTTTTAAAATTTCTTTTTTCTTCCCTCCCTTCCTTCCTCTCTCTTTCCCTTCCTCCCACCTTTCTTCTGTCCTTCTCTCCCATTCTTTCTTCCTTTCTTCCTGTATCCCTCTCTTTTTCCCTCCTTCTCTCCACCTCTCTCTCTCTTTCGCTCTCTCTGTGTGATGAGTTATATAACAAGATTTAAGTTTTATCTCTTCATTTTCTTTTTGCTGCTATTTTAATGAGAACATTGGAAGAGTTCATCTAGATTGTGGTCTACAATCTACCATCTTGGCCCTTCTTATTTTCTTCTATTGATAGTGGATAGAGAGGATTAAAATATAGGGGTGGTAGCTCGGAAATATTTAAACTTCATGATGATGGAAAATGGGATTTTAGGCTGTTACTTGTTAGTGTTAATTAAAGGAAATCTTTATTTTGCAACTTCATAACTTTATTTAAACATGTATAAGCCATATGACCCAGGGCAGATCATTTAATCTATTTCTCCTCAGTTTTCTCAACTGTGAAATGGGGGGGGGGCCCCGCGGGGAGGGGGAATAGCAATACCTTATTCTTAGGGTTGTTGAATCAAATAATGTTCAAATGACATAATATATGTAAAAATTTCTTAATATAGTACCTTATACATAGTAGATGCATAATAAATTCTTCCTTCCTCCCATCTTTCTTCCTTTCTTTTTTATTCCTTCCTACCTACCTTTCTATATGTATACCTTCTTATATTCTTTTCCTTCTTCCTTCTTTTGCTCTTTTCTTTCACTCTTTTCTAAAATTTTTCCTTACACATTCCTTCCATCATCTCTTCTTATTCTCCTTTTTTCTTTGCTTCCCATCTTTCCCTCTCTTTTTCCTTTCTTGCCTTCCTTTCTCAAATTCTTATCTTTGAATATGCTTTATAAGAACTCAGCTTTGCTGTAAACATTGAGTTCCTTCTCTCCCCAGAGACTGAGGTGGCATTGTTGGAAAAGGGGATTTTATGTTTGAGAGTAAGTTTGTATATTTGTTATTATGGCTTTTGAATTAAATGTGCCTTTGCAAAAACTAATTCAGTTGCTAATGGTTAGATGGAAGTGACCTAACTCTTCTAATCAAGAAAATATCATAATAAGCTTTGGAAACATTTCTAGAGAGCACTGATGGGCAGCAGAGAGTCTTAGAAAAGGATATGTATAATAGTAGTAGTAAGAAAGGATTATGAATAGAAGTTATGAACACTAGATTTCAATTTAGATAATTTCAAGAAGGACTCCACATTGCTGGAAAGATTTCGTGGAGATGGCAATAATTATTTCACAAATTTAAGCATGAGTTATTGAAATGACTACACTCCCAAGGACAGTGGTGACACTGAATGAATCACATATTCACTGAAAGAGTGAAGAAACGTACCTATAGGATAATTTGAAATCCATGAATATGCTTTATAAGAACTCAGCTTTGCTGTAAACATTGAGTTCCTTCTCTCCCCAGAGACTGAGGTGGCATTGTTGGAAAAGGGGATTTTATGTTTGAGAGTAAGTTTGTATATTTGTTATTATGGCTTTTGAATTAAATGTGCCTTTGCAAAAACTAATTCAGTTGCTAATGGTTAGATGGAAGTGACCTAACTCTTCTAATCAAGAAAATATCATAATAAGCTTTGGAAACATTTCTAGAGAGCACTGATGGGCAGCAGAGAGTCTTAGAAAAGGATATGTATAATAGTAGTAGTAAGAAAGGATTATGAATAGAAGTTATGAACACTAGATTTCAATTTAGATAATTTCAAGAAGGACTCCACATTGCTGGAAAGATTTCGTGGAGATGGCAATAATTATTTCACAAATTTAAGCATGAGTTATTGAAATGACTACACTCCCAAGGACAGTGGTGACACTGAATGAATCACATATTCACTGAAAGAGTGAAGAAACGTACCTATAGGATAATTTGAAATCCATGGAATGCAACATTAATACTAAGATCACTTAAATATTTGACACTATCAAGATAAGCATGGATAATACTTTAACTAGATTTGCAGGTGTCATTTATATAAGACTTCAAGATTTACAAAGTACAAATATTTTATCCTCCTCACAATATTTCTGAAAGTTAGAAGTACTATTATTGTACGCATTTTACTGATGATGGCACTGAGGGAGACAGAAACTGAAAGATTTGCGTAGGGCTACACAGTTAGTAAGACTTTGAGAAAATATGGACTTGACTTTTCCTTACCTTAGTGCTAATTCTTACCATAGTGTTCCATTCACTGTGCCAGGATACTCCTTATATTGACATTAATTATAGCCACAGCTTTTATATCTTAGTAGATTTTAGTCTTTTGCATTGTTGCATTGTTATTGTTAAAATCACTTTCATCACCACCATAATTATCTTCCTTCCTGGTCATCAATATTTTGGTGATGAATTTTTCAGAGTTTAGCCAAAGAAATCATTTAAGATTAGCCCATTGCTAGTCTCATATTCTGAAATTTTCGAGCTTTGTAGATTCTGTGGTTCTGCTTTATTTTTTTAAAATTTTCTTTTCTGATGAGTTTGACAACCTTTAACAATCATAAACATTTCAATAGAAAATAAAATGAGAAAGTGTTACATATGAAACTGTTGATTTCTGTTAGTTATAGTTTGATTTTTAAAAAGAATATTAAATTTAACTTAACAGAAATTAAATTACCCAACTTTCCTGTGTTACAGTCATAAATTCCTTTTACTCTGATTTCTATATATTTTAATTTTTTCATTGACTTTCTTTTCATTGTTTTTAAAAGTACTATCACTAACAATTACTATCAGCATTACTTACAACTCCTCCTCTGCCATGGAGAATTTTGTTTTAAAGGAAAGTCTATTCTTGACATCCAAAGGTACCTTCCTGATGGCATGATTTCTCAGTTTAGGATCTTTAAAAAAAAAAGTTAGCAATAGCATGCAGAAACAATTTAAATTTTTAGGGTTCTGTTTGACTTATAAAACATCATTATGTTATTTTTATTCAGTCATTTTCTATTCTTCATGACCTGATTTATGATTTTCTTGACAAAGATAGTGGGATTTTTTGCCTTTTCCTTATCCTGTTCACTTTACAGATGAGAAAAGTGAGGCAAATAGGATTAGCTAACTTGTTTCGAGTTACAAAGCTAGTTACAAAGATAGTGTCTAAGGCCAGATTTAACTCACAAAACTGAGTCTTCCTGAGTTCAGAGCAGCTACTATGTCACTTATTTGCCCCAAACACTATAATGACATATATCCATTGGTCCATACTCAGTAAAATTTGTTGATAATATTATTGTTTGTTCATGAAACAGTATCAGCATTTTAAATTGGGAATCAAGTGGGGATAGAAAGATACAAATGAAGTGGGATGAAAATCATAGCCTCTTGGATGATCCATAATAGGATAACTGAAAACAGATTGAAGAAAAAGGGACAAATTCCATTTTCTTTTTTCAAATTCTTAAAAGGTACAAATATTACAGAATGACAAGGTAAGCTGTATTTTCCAAGTAGAACCCCAACCTCTCAAAGCCCGAATTCAAAATATAGAATTCTACTTCCTTGTAAGCCACATTGTTTGAGAAGTAAAAATTTTCAGGCAGGATTTTATGCATTAATATCTTCTATTAAACTTTAAAATTTGTTGGTGACAGTATTTTTTTTGTGTGTGTGTTTTAAGTGTTGGAAGTTATTTAGGAGTTGGAGTATTGTTGGGGTCTGGAAATCTGTCATTTGGCAGAATTTTTTTGAAAAGTCAAAAATTAGGTTTATAGTGAAGTTGAAAGAAGATACTTATAGGATGCAGCCCATTTAAATTTTTTTGTATTTTTAGAATTAGTATAGAAAAAGCATGCTAATATCTAAAATGAAATAACCTTTTGTCCTAAGTTTTCCAGTTTTTTCATTTAATGAGAATGCTAAATTTTTGTTGTTGGCTTTTTTGTGGCAGTTTTATTTGATTGTTTTTAGCTGACTATGCTTTTTTTCTGGCTACAAGTTGTGACAGCATGAAAAAGAAGAGGGTTAAGAATAAGCTTGTTTTGTGACCAGTAGAATTCATTGGAAGGGGGGAGAAATCATTACAACTTTAAAAACATATTTTAGAGTGGACAGTTCCTTGAATTAATGTAACTAAGGCAAAATATTTACATTCATTCTTTCTTATCTCTGTTAAATTACTAATAGTATAATATATAGTGGATAAAGATCTGGCTTCAGACTTAGAAAAACATGGGTTAAAATTTCATCTTTTATACATATTGAATATGCGGCTTGGACTTGTTGTTTAACTTCTCCATTCCCACTCTCCTTTCCACCACTTGCAACATTATAAAGCTTTGAATTTAGCAAATATGAGAATTTGCATGGAAAGGAGAGAGTATAACTGTATGGTCCCTGTAAAATAAAATTACAAAACCAGGACAAAATACACATACACACAGAGACACACACACACACAGAGATACACACACACACACACACCATTACCACCACCATCACCACTATCCAAGCACACATGCCCATGCCTGCACACAAATACATAGAATATGCAGACTCATGGAAATAAGAGTATGTCTCATTAAAATTCACTTTGCAAAACCAAGTCTCTGAACAAATTTCACAATGAAAACACTCTCCAGCTCAAAATAGATTGAAAGAATTTCAAGAAAGATCAATCTCACTGGGGTGAAAGGAGTGTTCACACCAGCTCAGATGATGTCTGGGAACACCAGTGAGGTCTTAATCACAACAGATTAGTAACTACAAATCTCCTTCCTAATTTAGTAGCAGAGCAGAGCAGTGAGGCAGCCTCCAGTTCCAGCTCAGACGGCAAATTCCAGATAACCAGGCTGTTTGCTGGAAAGAGCAGGTAGGATTACCTTTTACTGTGAGTAAGACACCAAACAAAGTGGTGTCTGTGCTCAAAGCCAAGCCTCAGAGCTACACAGGAAGCAGAGCTTATATAATAAAAGGCACAAGAGAGGAAATAAAAAAAAAAAAAAGAAAAGAAAATGAGCCAGAAACAGAAAAGTTTCTTAACTATAGAAAGCTACTATGATGACAGGGAAGACCAAAACACCAATCAGATGAGGACAAAATGTCTGCAGAAAAATATCAAATAGTGATATGAATTGGCAAATTAGAGAAGTGGAAGGAAAAATGAGAAAGAAATGAGAGATATATAAGACAAAGTCAACAACTTGGAAAAGAAAGGGAAAAAATTGAAAACAATTCCTTAAAAAATACAATTGGCCAAGTGCAAAAAAAATCACTTTAAAAAATAGAATTAATCAAATGGAAAAAGTAATACAAAGCTAACTGAAGAAAATCACACATTAAAAACTAGAACAGTACAAATGGAAGCTATTGATTCTGTGAGACATCAAAAATCAAACAATCTAAAAGGAATGAAAAAATAAAAGAAAATGTAAAGTCCTTCATTGGAAAGACAGCTGATCTGGAAAATATATCCAGGAGAGATAATTTGAAAATTATTGGTCTACCTAAAAGCCATGAGAAAAAAAAAAAAAAAAAAAGAGCCTGAATAGCATTCTTAAAGAGATCAAAAAGTAAAACTGCCCTGATATACTAGAATCAGAAAGGGAAATAATCTGTGAAAAAATACATTGATCACATCTGGAAAGGAGTTCCCCAGGGAAAATCCCATGGAACATTGTTACAAAACTCTAGAACTATAATCTGAAGGAAGAAATAACACAAGCTGTCAGGCAAAAACAATTACAATATTAAAGAGCAACAATCAGGAATTCCCATAATCAGAAAGTCTCTATAATAAAGGATCAGAGGGCCCAATACACCATATTCCAGAAGGCAAAAGACCTATGATAATAACCACAAACTAATTACCCATTGAAACTGAGAATCATCTCCCAGGGGAAGAGAGGGACCTTCAGTGAAGTAAGAGTCTTTCAATCATTTCTGTTGAAAAAATCAGAACTAAATAGAAAATTTGATCTTCAAACTCAGTACTCAAGAGAATCATAGGAAGATGATCACTGAGGTTATTCAGAAGAAAGTTGATTAATTCTGGGAGTCAAGACAATGGAGTAAGTAATGAATAGCTGTATATTTTCCCATATTTACCTCCAGCAAACCATAAAACACAAATCAAAACAGCAGAATCAGCAAGACTATGGATTGAAACAATCTTTTGGCCCAGGACACTTGGAAGATCAGTAGAAGGGATCCATCTTACAAAAGTGAAGGAGGAGGTTAGCACAGGCTAGAAAGCTTTCCAATGAACAGGAAGTAGCTCCCACCTTAGCACACTAGCAGAGGATCCTCTGGTGTGGTAGAGCAACTGAATTCAAATACCGGGAGCTCCATCAGTTTTAGCATAGCCAGGGGAACTAGAGGAATCCACTGCAGGAACCACTATGTGCACAGGCAAACTCCAAGAGCTACACCTTCATATGCTTCAGTGTAGCCTTGAAGAAGCATAGAACACCTCTGGAAGAAAATATAAAATGCATTATGGGGAAAATTATTGACTTGGAAATAGATCCAGGAGAGACAATATCAAAACCATTGGACTACCTGAAAGCTATAATCAAAAGGAGGCCCTGGACAGCATCTTTAAATAGATCATCAAGGAAAATTGCACCAATGTGTTTGAATACACGGGAACTACCTGACAGTGGCTGCTGGAGATGCAATCCAGATTAGATCATCTCATATGAGAGAATGATACAAGGAAACAGAGAGGCCGTTATTGTTCTCTGACCTTTCTGACTGAAAGGCTGTTGTGTTGTCTGACCTCTCTCCTCTTCCCTCTATCTCCAATTTATCTCATTCCCAGTCCACAACACCTGTGTCAGCAAAGGCTGCCCTGCAACTCCTTCAGATGTTATGATCCATAGCTGTAGAGGCTCTTGGAGAATAGACCTGTCCCTTAACACCAAGATACTGGAATCAGAGTGCAAATAGACAATGATTCACTCACCACCTTAGGAAAAAGATTCCAAAGTAACAATTCTAAGTAACATTATAGCAAAATTTCAGAATTATCAGATCAAGGAAAAATATTACAAGTGGCCAAAAGAATCACAGTTAAAATTACACAAGTATTGGCAGCTGCAACATTAAAGTGCTGGGAAGTAATGTTCCATGATATTCCAGAAGCAAAGGAACCAGTAACCCCATAAAGTTAAGCATAATACATCAAGAGAAAAAAAAAAAAAAGGTCTTTCAATGAAATAGAATTTCAACTTTTCATGAGGAGAACCCCAGAACTAAAATAAAAATTTGACATTGAATATCAAGATCCATAGGAAGCATAAACAGGTAAAAAAAAGGAAAGAAAACAACGAAGCCAATATATTAAACTGTTTATATCCATAGAAGGAAAGAAGATACTTGTAATTCTTAAAAACTGAAGCATCACTCATAGTACAGCTTATATATATATATATATATATATATATATATATATATATATATATATATATATATATATATATACAGAGAGAGAGAGAGAGAGAGAGAGAGAGTATGAGTATATGGTGAATTTGAGGGCATGACATACTACATTAAGGGATGAGAAAAAGGAGTACACTGGATGCAAAAGGAAGGGAAAGATAGAATGGGGTAAATTATTTCACATGGAGTGGAAGATGGAGGGGAAAATAGGAGGGTGGGCAATGAATATCACTTGAATCCTACTGTCATCAGTATTGGCTCAACTAGGGAATAATGTGTAAAACACTTGATTAGTTGAATGCTTATCTTAACCAACAGGGAAGTAAGAAAGGAGGAAATTAAATAAAAACAAGGGATGGAGTAAGGGTAGCCTGAAAAAAGGGAGGGCAGGGTAGATGGTTGACAAAAGGAAAACACTAGTGAGGAGGAAAACAGTAAAAGAACAAATAGGAAGAAGATTGGGATCAAGGGAAACACAGGTAGTAATTATAATTGTGAATTTGAATAGAACTTTCATATAAAATAGAAGGGAAAAGCAATGTGGATCATAAACCTGAATCCTATAATATGTTGCTTAGAACAAACCTTTCAAGCAGAGAAAAACACAGAGTAAAGTTAAAGACTAGAACAGAATCAATTATGCTTCAGCTGAAGAAAGAAAAAAAAAGCAAGGGTAGCAATTCTTATATTCAACAAAGTCAAAGCAAAAATATACCAATTAAAGAAGATAAGGACAGAAGCTATAACTTGCTACGTGGTACTATGAACAATGAAGAAAAAACAATACTAAACATACATGCACCAAGTGTATAGTATCCAAATTTTTAAAGAAGTTAAATGGAAGAAGTGGAAATTAACAAAAAGAAATAGACACCAAAACTATACTAGTGGGGGACTCCAAATATCTCCTCTTAGAATTTGATAAATCCACCCAAAAAGAAATAAGAAATTAAGGAGGTAAATAGAATATTAGAAAAGTTTAATATGATCTAAAAGGAAGCAAAGAAAAGAAGTCATTATAATTATATATGTTTTTTTGAAATAGAAATTTATTACATATTTTGAATCCTACCTGATGTTGTGCTGGACACATAACAATGTTTTGTTTTGTTTTGTTCTTGTCTTTGCTTCCTGTTCTTTTTCTATTTTGTTTTGTCGTTGCCCTTTGTTCTTATCAGGAAAGTAGAGAGAATTATGAGACCAAATCTTTGTTAGAAGGAGAGACCTATCTTCAAATACTCTCTTTGAACACTTGTAGCTGTAAGATGACCATAAAATTGTCAATCTGTCATAGTCTCTAGATTCTCATCCATAAAATGAACTATGTACCCCATAGGCTTGTTAGGAGATTTAAATGAAATTATTTAAATAAAAGGACTTTGAAACAAAATATTATAAAGTGGTCCTTTGTTATTAGAACTTATTTTTAAGCACACCTAAAAATTGCACAATGTTTATCTAAATTAGTTTATTCACATAGTTATACATGCCATTTAGTATAAGATGTCATCAGAAGGTAAAATAGTATCATTATTTAGTCAGAATATCAAGCTTGGCTTGATGTGACCTGTCAAGTGTGATATGCTGAATAATAGCCAAGTCATCCCACTCTCTGATTTCTGGGATACCCTGGCCTCATATTATACTCCAAAACAATCAACATTGCATACTAGGCTGCAAAAGGCTTAGACATCTAATAGAGGCCTAAATGTTTGTTGACTTGAAGTACAAAACTGCAAATGTGTGTATGTATGTATGTATGTATACACACACACACACACATATATATATATATATATATATATATATTAGTTTAGTCATTTTTCAGTTCTCTCCAACTTTTGGTCACTCCATTTGGGCAAAGATACTCCAGTGGTTTGCCATTTCCTACTCCAGCCATATTCCAGGTGGGGAAATGAGGCAAACAAAGTTAAGTGACTCGCCCAAGGTTACATAGCTGGTAAGTATCTGAGGTCAAATTTGAACGAATGAAGATGAATCTTCCTGATTCTAAGACCAGAAGTCTGTCCACTGTACCATCTATCTTCCCCACAAGCATAGGACTATTTTTCAGTTATTTGATTGAGTTATCTGTAAAGCCTATGGAAGATTACAATTCAGATCTAGTCTATAACAGTTTTATCAAAGAAAATTCTGGGAAAATGGCAGAAAAAGTCAGAAAATTCCAATCTCTCAGATTCAGCCCTAGACAACCCGATCAAGACAAAATTGTACTTCTGGGCAAAGACAGAGTGGTTAGAAACAAATGGGACTTGGGGCAGAATAGTGATCTTTCTGTGACAATCTGAGAGGATCTGAAGAAAGATAACAGCATGGAGATTAAAATGTTGTGAATCGTAAATTCCTGCAGAAACAACAAGCAGCAAACTATGGTATAAGCCCCGCCACAGTAACTTTCTATTTCCTAGGCAGTGTTGGAAATCTGTCATCTTAGTAGAGAATGACTGAGGGAACTTCTGCTGATAAGAAGTGCCAGGTCAGCTATGCTGCCAATATGCAGCCCTTAGTGAGAAGGAACCAGCACACATCCAGGGAGTCCAGAAGCAGTTGGGCATGGAAGCTGCTAGCTGTGGGCACTTATAGGAGTGTGGAGTTATTGGTTTAGGTTTATAAGTCCTAGGGGAAAAATTAAGGAGAACCTGAGGCCAGAGCCATCATTTCCCCCCCTCTCTAAGATGAGTTATTATATTAGCAAAATCTTATTTTTATAAAATGAAGAGGCAAAGGAGAAAACCCAATCATAGAAAGTTACTATGGGAATAGAGCAGACCTAAGTTGATCTTCAGAGGCATATACTGAAATTTTTAAAAGGCCTCTCTTATCCCAATGAGTAATGACAATTGTTCACCTGCACAAAAGAATTCATAAATCTCAAAAAAAAATGAGAAAATTTGAGGAAATTTAAAAAATCCAATAGAAACAAGATTATGAAAAGAAAGTCAGTCAGCCAAGAAGAAAAGGAGATCTAGAGCCTTAAAGAAGAAAAAAAATTCTTTGAAAATTAAAATTGGGCAAGGGGAATTGAATGAAGTTACAAGACACTAAGAAATAATAAAACAAAATATAAAGAATGAAAAATAGAAGAGAGTCTGAGACATCTCATTAGGAAAGCAACATATTTGAAGAACAGAGCAAGAAGAGAAAACATAAGGAGAATTGTCTTACCTGAAAGCTGTGATTTAAAAAATGTATCTTGACATAATAATACCAGAAATAATTAAAAACATTGTCTTGGAGTGATAGAACAAGAGGGGCCAGTAGAAATGGAAAAAAATCTATTTATCACCACTTCAGAAAGATATTACAAACATCACAATATTACTTTTCAATTTTGAAAATCCCAATTAAAGAGAACATTCTACAAGAAAAGAAACAAAAAGTGGCAGCCCTCTTTGTAGTGGCCAGAAACTGAAAACTGAGTGGATGCTCATCAATTAGAGAATGGCTGAATAAATTGTGGTATATGAATATTATGGAATATTATTGTTTGGTAACAAATGACCAACAGGATGATTTCAAAGAGGCCTGGAGAGACTTACACAAACTGATGCTGAGTGAAACAAGCAGGGCCAGGAGATCATTCTATACTTCAACAATACTATATGATGATGAATTCTGATGGACCTGGCCATCTTCAGCAATGGGATGAACCAAATCAGTTCCAATAAAGCAGTAATGAACTGAACCAGCTACACCCAGCAAAAGAACTCTGGGAGATAACTAAGAACCATTATATTGAATTCCCAATCCCTATATTTTTGCCTACCTCTAGGCTAATTGTACAACATTTCAGAGTCTGATTCTTTTTGTACAGCAAAATAATGGTTTGGTCATGTATACTTATTGTGTATCTAATTTATACTTTAATATATTTAACATCTATTGGTCATCCTGCCATCTGGGGAGGGGATGGGGGAAAGAA